>NC_041384.1:360565134-360567504 GCF_002162155.2 Triticum dicoccoides | reverse complement strand
TTAAAATAAGATGACCCGCGGGCTCCGGAAACCCGAGGGAAAAAGAGGCTAGGTGGCAAATGGTAAGACCAAGGTTGGGCATTGCTGGAAAAGCTTTAATCAAGGCGAACTATCAAGGGGTTCCCATTATAACCCAACCGCGTAAGGAACGCAAAAATCCGGGAACATAACACCGATATGACGGAAACTAGGGCGGCAAGAGTGGAACAAAACACTAGGCGAGAGGCCGAGCCTTCCACCCTTTACCATGTATATAGATGCATTAAGATAACATGGCAATATAATGATATCCCAACACGTAAATAAATGATGTTCCAACAAGGAACGGCCTCCAATCTTCACCTGCAACTAGCAACGCTATAAGAGGGGCTGAGCAAAGCGGTAACATAGCCAATCAATGGTTTGCTAGGACATGGTGGGTTAGAGTTTCAACATGGCAAATGGGAGGCTGACAAGCAAAAGGTAGGCATCGTAGCATTGGCATAGCAAAGAGCGAGCAAACTAGCATAGCAAAGATAGTAGTGATTTCGAGGGTATGATCATCTTGCCTGCACAGTTGTCAGAGTTGACTGGATCCTCACAAGCAAACTCAACGGGCTCCTCGGTAGCAAACTCGTCACCCGGCTCTACCCAAACAAGACAAACAAGCAACAAGGATACAATCAACCACGTGCAAGAACAAGCAATATGCTGAAATGATGACATGCTATGCGGGATGCGATGCGGGATGCAAAATGCAAGATATGACAGGAAATGCATGAACCTGGCCTCAACTTGGAATTCCAAGGGTGCCACTAGAAAGATGAGATGAAATCGGTTGAAAACGATATAAAGATCATCGGAATCGGAGTTACGGTTTGGAAATGACAAGCGTTTTAAGAATGACACCGGTCTTCGATTTACAGCAAGTAGGCATCTAAATGCAATGAGATGAACATGCTACAGCCACCAAACATGACAACAAAATACATGGCAGGGATGCAAACAAGATGCTTAACAAAACACTAGCACTGAGCTACAGCCAATTCATCCATTATGAGGTTCAAACAAGCATGGAAAAAACGCAAATGCAAAACAGATTCCAGACTTAGTGAAATTAACACTTGTCTGAAATTTCAGATCACGAAGCCCTCTTCGGAGCAGCAAAACAACATGATACATGACCTGATTAAGACAAGTAAGAACATGGCATTGAGCTACTCAACAAGCTTAACAAAAGTCCCTAAGTGACCTGGGGTCAAAAGGGATCACAAAATATACTAACGGGCACACGAACATAGCTAAAACACAATCGGTTTTCAGACTTAGTGAAAACTGAGACATGCTGAAATATAACTCACGAAGGTATGTAAACGAGCTCGATGCACTCACCACGGTGAAAGTCATGGCAAGGCAAGCATACATCCATTAAGAAGGTACAAAATACAAGCTAGACATGGTAAGAACAATGGCATAGCATGCACGGATCAACTACAACAACGCCGGCAAAATCGCAAACGAGTTGACGATCTGCCCAGATTCACAACGAAGCAAAAGTAGAGCTCGATTGACTCAAGCTAGGGTGCTCCATAATTGCAAACAAAGACATGGATGGATAGAGCATAACATGATTAACAAAACTCCTTTACTGAGCATCCTCAAGAGAGGCACGGATCACTAGGAAACAAGCTGAACACATGGCATCATGAACTAAATAATCCCAGACTTAGTGAAAGCTACTAAGTCTCTGAAAACAGATTTCCCGGGTGCCTCACTTTGCAAACTTGCACAAGTCACCACACACATCCTAAAAATGCATGGGTTGCACCTCTGTAAAGAATACAAAATCCTTAACAAAACATATGAAGGACTCACATGCATAGCATGCACACAAAAATCATGGCAAAAATGACAAAAGTCTAAGATGAACTAGCAGATCAGAGAATTATCTCACGAAGCCTCCTTCTAACAGCATTTTGGGCATCAAGATGAGCTCAAATGAAAATGATGCAATGGAATGAAATGATATACTCTCTGAGATGAACATTTTGATATATTATATGCATGAATCGGAGATAGAAATGCAAAGTTATGGGGCCTCGAACAGGAGCATATGGACTGAAAATTCCTGGGACTTAGAAAAAACACCCGCGGATCTAGGGTTTACTATTCACCCGATCCGGATCTGGATCCCGCACGGATTCCGAGGCGATCGATGGAGTAGGAGGAAGGGCCGGCCGGTGGGGGGGAGCTCGCCGGAGTTAGGGCGCCAGCGACGAGGCGGCTCGGGCGCGGCGACCGAGGCGGCGGGCGGCGCGGCGGCGACCCGAGGCGGCGGGGCGGCGCGCCGGGCGGCGAGGTCCCGCGATGGAGCTCGCCGGAGACCGGGTG
>NC_041384.1:360539912-360564421 GCF_002162155.2 Triticum dicoccoides | reverse complement strand
CGCGGCGCGGCGGCCGGAGTCGGGGGAGGAGGCAGCGCGATGGCTCCGGGCGGCGGGCGCGCGACTGGGCTCGGGGAGGGCCGCAGCCGGGCCCCGCGGGCCGGCGCGGTCGGCGACGAAATGGGGCTACGCGCGGGCGAATCAGAGGCGGACACGTGGTGGCGGCGCTCGGGGCGGACACGTCCGTCTCGCGCGGATGTTGTCCGGCGGCGGTGGAGAGGTTTTTTTTAGGGTTTCGCGGGGGAGGAGAGATCCGAAATTGGAGGGGTCTATTTATAGACATAAGTGGAGCTAGGAGAGTCCAAATGAGGTGCGGTTTTTGGCCACGCAATCGTGATCGAACGGTCTAGGACATGGAGCAGAGTTTGGTGGGTTTTGGGCCAAATTGGAGGGGTGTTGGGCTGCAACACACACGAGGCCTTTTCGGTCCCTCGGTTAACCGTTGGAGTATCAAACGAAGTCCAAATGGCACGAAACTTGACAGGCGGTCTACCGGTAGTAAACCAAGGACGCTTGGCAAGTCTCAGTCCAATCCGGAAATGTTTAATCCCCACACACGAAAGAAATCTAGAAATGACCACCGGAGGAGAACGAAGCGCCGGAATGCAAAACGGACAACGGGGAAAATGCTTGAATGCATGAGATGACCACGTATGCAAATGCAATGCACATGATGACATGATATGAGATGCATGACAAAGACAATAACACACGGAGACAAAGACCCGAACCAGAGAAATAAATATAACTTAACGCCGGAAACGACAAGAGTTGGAGTACAAATTGGGAAAGTTACATCCGGGGTGTTACAACACTCCACCACTACGATAAGATCTCGTCCCGAGATCTAGGACTGAAAGAACTCCGGGTACTCAGAACGGAGGTGATCCTCGCGTTCCCAGGTAGCTTCACGGTCGGAATGGTGTGACCACTTGACTTTGAGAAATTTGATTGACTTGTTGCGAGTCTTGCGTTCAGTCTCTTCAAGAATAGCAACTGGGTGCTCACGATAAGAGAGATCTTCTTGGAGCTCAATGTCCTCGAAGTTGACGGTGCGGTCAGGAGTCTTGAAGCACTTTCGAAGCTGAGAGACATGGAACACGTCATGAACATTTGCAAAGTTTGAAGGAAGCTCGAGTTGATAGGCGAGGTCGCCTCTCTTGCTGACAATTTTGAAAGGTCCCACGTATCTAGGGGCAAGCTTCCCTTTGATACCGAAGCGACGAGTACCTTTCATAGGAGAGACACGGAGGTAAACATGATCTCCGATCTCGAAAGCCAAATCACGGTGCTTACTATCATAGTAGCTCTTCTGGCGGGATTGGGCTGCTTTGAGGTTATCACGAATGACTTTGCACATTTCTTCTGCTTCTGTGATTAAGTCATTACCCAAAAGCTGACGTTCACCGGTTTCAGACCGGTTGAGAGGGGTACGGCACTTCCTGCCATACAGAATTTCAAATGGGGCCTTGCCCGAACTTGCTTGAAAACTGTTGTTATAGGAGAATTCAACATAAGGAAGGCAATCCTCCCACTTCATGCCGAAGGAGATCACACAAGCCCTGAGCATATCTTCAAGAATCTGGTTGACACGCTCGACTTGACCGCTTGTTTGAGGATGGAAAGCAGTGCTGAAGCGGATGTTGGTGCCCATGGCCTTCTGAAAAGAATCCCAAAACTTGGAGGTAAAAATGCTGCCACGGTCTGAAGATATCACTTGAGGAATACCGTGCAGAGAGACAATTCGAGAGGTATACAGTTCCTCCAATTGAGCTGCAGTGATCGACTCTTTGATAGGCAGAAAATGAGCCACTTTGGTGAGTTTGTCGATGACAATGAATATAGCATCATTGCCACGTTTGGACTTTCGAAACCCAGTCATGAAGTCCATCTCAATGTGGTCAAACTTCCATTCTGGAATGGCAAGAGGTTGGAGGAGACCTGCTGGCCTTTGGTGTTCTGCCTTCACTCTTCTGCAGACATCACATTCATTCACGAATTGAGCGATCTCGCGCTTCATTCGAGTCCACCAATAAGCTTGCTTGAGGTCCTGATACATCTTCGTTCTCCCAGGGTGAATGGAGAGGAGAGAATTGTGAGCCTCGTTCATGATCACTTTACGGAGGTCACCTTTGGGCACAACAATACGATCCTCGAAGAAGAGAGTGTCCTTGTCATCAAGGCGGTAGCACTTGTACTTGGACTGACTCTTGGCAATCCCAATCTTCACATTTTTCACCATAGCATCAAGAAGCTGGGCTTGGCGAATCTGGTCTTCTAAGGTAGGAGAGACTTGAAGGTTGGCGAGGAAACCTTGAGGAACAACTTGCAGATTAAGTTTGCGGAAAGCTTCACAAAGCTCGGGTTGATAAGGCTTGAGAATCAGACTGCTGCAGTAGGCCTTTCTGCTCAAAGCGTCAGCGATCACATTGGCCTTGCCTGGAGTATACTCCATACTCGGATTATACTCTTGAATCATTTTGACCCATCGAGTTTTCCTGAGGTTGAGATTAGGCTGAGTGAAGATGTACTTGAGACTCTTGTGATCAGTGAAAATGTCCACTTTCCTTCCCAATAGAAGATGTGTTCAAGTCAAAAGAGCATGCACAACTGCCGCCAACTCGAGATCATGAGTGGGGTAGTTCTTCTCATTAGGCTTCAACTGGCGAGATGTATAAGCAACAACTTTATTCTCTTGCATTAATACTGCGCCAAGACCTTGGAGAGAGGCATCACAAAAGACCTCGTACGGCTTGGATTCATCAGGCGGAGTCAGAACTGGAGCAGTGATCAATTTCTCTTTCAAAGTGTTGAAAGCAATATCACACTCCGGAGACCAAACGTACTTGACGTGCTTCTGAAGAAGATTAGAGAGAGGCTTCGCGATCTTAGAAAAGTTTTCAACGAATCTTCGGCAATAGCTTGCGAGACCGAGAAAACTGCGGAGTTGCTTCACGTTTTGAGGAGGTTCCCAATTCACAATTGCGGACACCTTCTCAGGATTCACGGCAATGCCCTTGGCAGAGATGATATGACCAAGATAAAGAACCTCATCGAGCCAAAATTCGCACTTGGAGAACTTGGCGTAGAACTGATGTTCCCTGAGCTTATCAAGAACCAAACGCAAGTGCTTGGCATGATCTTCCTTGTTCTTCGAGAAAACCAGAATGTCGTCGAGATAGACCAAAACAAAGTCATTGGTGTAGGCATTGAAGATGAAATTCATCGTGCGAGAGAACGTCGGAGGAGCGTTGGCGAGGCCAAAAGACATGACAGTGTATTCATATGAACCAAAGCTTGTTCTGAATGCTGTCTTGGGAATATCTTCTTCACGAATGCGAATCTGGTGATAACCCATACGGAGATCAAGCTTGGAGATACTTGGGCACCTTTGAGTTGTTTGAACAGCTCATTGATGTTGGGAAGTGGGTATTTGTTCTTGATGGTCTTCTTGTTCACTGGACGGTAATCAACACAAAGTCGGTCCGTTCCATCCTTCTTCTTCACAAAAAGAACACCACAACCCCATGGAGAAGAACTAGGCCGGATGAGACCCATTCTTTCTTGCTCATCGAGTTGCTTCTTCAGCTCCTTCAACTCTTCAGGTCCGAGCTTGTAAGGACATTTGCACACAGGTTCCGTGCCAGGCTCAAGTTCAATAACGAATTCAACTGGCCGGTGCGGAGGCATTCCTGGGAGCTCTTCTGGGAAGACGTCTTGATGTTCGCAAACGACTGGAATTTGCGAAATAGCATCCAATTCACCCTTCACATTGAGAGAAAACAGACGGATAGTATCATCACGAGCGGCAAAGACAATTACATCCTCAGACAAATGAGTCAATTGAATCTGCCTGGCTGCACAATCAAGCTGAGCCTTGTGCTTAGAAAGCCAATCCATTCCGAGAATAAGATCAATATCTGAGTTACCAAGAACCACCGGAGAAGAGAGAAACTTGTAATCGCCCAACGTGATAGAGACATCCGGGACACAATTGTTAGAAGTCATTTGCTTGCCCGGAGACACAATCTTCAATGGAACAAGAATCCTTTCGGTCACAAAATCATGCTTGGCCACAAATGGAGTTGAAATAAAAGAAAGCGATGCACCAGTGTCAAAAAGAACTTTTGCAGGAACATCGTTAACAGGAAGGTTACCCATGATCACATCTGGTGAGTCCTCTGCCTGAGCTGCATTTAGCAGATTGACCTTGGCGTGCTTGGGGTTATGCTTGACCACAGCTATACTTGCCGATCTGACGGGAGGAGGAGGAGGAAGACGCCTCTGGTTGAAACACTTGTTGGCATAGTGACCCTTCTGTTGGCACTTGTTGCACGTGACCTCTGAAAGCGGACGGTGATACGGAGCACTCGATCTTGGAGCTTGAGACGAAGTCTTGTTCTGAAAGCCAGGGTTGGGTGGGTGGGAAGAACCACTGCCACCTTTGCTCTTCTGCTGATACGGCTGAGGGAACAGAGGAGGAGGAAGCCAAAACTTCTGCTGCTTGGCCACTTGAGTAGAGGAAGAAGGAGTAACATCTCTGACTCGCTTCCTGGAAGCATCACACCTCAACTGAGTAGCCTCTTGCTTTAGTGCCATGTTGTAGAACTCATCGTACCTCAAGGGCTCAAAGAGAACAAGAGAGAGCTGAATATCTTCTCTGAGACCACCCTTGAACTAATATATCATGCTCTTCTCATCAGGCACGTCCTGCTTGGCAAAGCGGGCAAGCTTCTGGAACAACTTGTTGTAGTCATAGACAGACAAAGAGCCTTGCTTCAGATTGCGGAATTCCTCACGCTTGCTTTCAACCACACTCTGCGGAATATGATGAGCTCGGAAATCTCGATGGAAATCATCCCAAGTGATAACACGTCCACCTCTGGAATCCTTGTACTACTGGAACCATTCTGCAGCTTGATCTTTGAGTTGCAAGGAAGCAAACTTGACAAAGTCCTCAGGCCTGACGTTACTGCACTCGAAATGCTTACACAGATCCACAAGCCAATCGTCAGCATCGGTTGCCTCAACACAATTGCTGAAAGTCTTTGGCCCGTTAGCAAGGAACTGGTTGAGTGTAGCAAAGTGACTCTGATTGCTGCCTTGATTCTCTTGACTGCCTTGATTGCGCTCTTGAAGAATTTGCATGATCAGCTGTGTGTTTGCATTGGTTGCGGCCATCACAGCTTGCCATGCCTCTGGAGGAGGTGGAGGAGGTGGCGGATCAGGATTCGGAGTCGTGCGCGTTGGAGGAGCCATCCTGAAGAGGTTGACCACCATTAGCACATTGACAGATAAATATTGAAGCTGAATCCAACGGAATGAAAATTGCAACATATAGTCTTCACATCCGAACAAAATGAACGAATGCATTCCTCTTGAAATGGTCACATATCCATAAATTGAGAAGCCACGTAGAATTAAGGTAGAGAAATAAATCAACAAGGTACGGATCAAGAACGAATAATCGGTAAGAAATCCCAATCTCAAACCAATATCCGTGGAACAAGAACTAGAGCTACTAGAATTCCCACCTATGAAACTCTCGAACCTTTCCGGTTATGCAATCCGGTGTTGGGGATACAGGGGAAGCATAATATCTCACCCAAACTAACAAATCCTACATCCAGCTGTATCCATCCTTCAACACATAACCAAGAAAACTTCGGAAACCATCTACCTCAACCTTCGAAAAGCATCCGTTATACAAGTTATGGCGATACTCCCGAACTCCCGCCCCAGTACTGGGTGGCGTCGAGGTTATCTCACCAACGAACTGCATAAAAGAGATTTTCGATGTCGGTGAACATATCTCAAGTATTCCAGAATTGCAATGATAAAATTATGATGACAACACCTCAGAGCTCAACTCCCCGGGACACTTCCACTAAACCCCTGACAGGAGGCACCAAGTCAATGTTCTCATCATAAGCCATCGGAACGATTCCAAGATACTCGCGTGATCCTAAAAAAATTAGTGAAATTTGAGAAGAGAAGAGTCAAAACTCTACGCCAGGATGCCTTACCAGAGCGATGAGGAGATTGGGAAGTAAAAAGAATTCCTAATCTCTCCGATATATAATTCCTAATTGACTCAAAACATTTTTTCTAGACACAACTCGGCCGCTAAAAACGATCAAGCAATGGGGCTCCTAAGGTCGGGGAAGGCTCTGATTACCAACTTGTAACGCCCTCAATGCGGCTATAGCTCCCACGTGTCGAGGCACGACTTAGAGACATAACCGCATTGAAAGCAATGTCGCAAGTCAGGCAATCATTACAACATCCCATGTAATATATAATCAAAGGGGGAGAAACATAGTTGGCTTACACTCTCCACGTCACATCAAAGTACATAAATAACATCCATCATACAAACACTCATGGCCCGACTACGGCGCCAAAATAGAAAATGACCCAACATGCGACAAGGTCCCAATCAAACCCCAACTAGGCACCACTACTGATCATCAGGAAAAGACACGTAGTAACGCTGAGAGTCTTCGTCGAACTCCCACTTGAGCTCATACTCGTCACCTGGAGCGGAATCACCTGGACCTGCATCTGGAGTTTTAGTAATCTGTGAGCCACAGGGACTCAGCAATCTCGCACCCTCGCGATCAAGACTATTTAAGCTTATAGGAATGTCAAGGCAATGTATGTGGAGCTGCAGCAAGCGACTAGCATATATGGTGCCTATCTTATTCGCAAAAGAGAGCGAGAAGAGGAGGCGAAGCGCGAGCGTGAAAAACTAGAGGAACAACCTGCGCAAACATTACTCCAACACCGTGTCCGCTTCCCGGACTCCGCCGAGAAGAGGCCATCACGGTAACACACTCAGTTGATTCCTTTTAATTAATTAAGGTTCAAGTTATCGAACCCCGAGGGAAAAAGAGGCTAGGTGGCAAATGGTAAGACCAAGGTTGGGCATTGCTGGAAAAGCTTTAATCAAGGCGAACTATCAAGGGGTTCCCATTATAACCCAACCGCGTAAGGAACGCAAAAATCCAGGAACATAACACCGATATGACGGAAACTAGGGCGGCAAGAGTGGAACAAAACACTAGGCGAGAGGCCGAGCCTTCCACCCTTTACCATGTATATAGATGCATTAAGATAACATGGCAATATAATGATATCCAAACACGTAAATAAATGATGTTCCAATAAGGAACGGCCTCCAATCTTCACCTGCAACTAGCAACGCTATAAGAGGGGCTGAGCAAAGTGGTAACATAGCCAATCAATGGTTTGCTAGGACATGGTGGGTTAGAGTTTCAACATGGCAAATGGGAGGCTGACAAGCAAAAGGTAGGCATCGTAGCATTGGCATAGCAAAGAGCGAGCAAACTAGCATAGCAAAGATAGTAGTGATTTCGAGGGTATGATCATCTTGCCTGCACAGTTGTCAGAGTTGATTGGATCATCACAAGCAAACTCAACGGGCTCCTCGATAGCGAACTCGTCTCCCGGCTCTACCCAAACAAGACAAATAAGCAACAAGGATACAATCAACCACGTGCAAGAACAAGCAATATGATGAAATGATGACATGCTATGCGGGATGCGATGCGGGATGCAAGATGCAAGATATGACAGGAAATGCATGAACCTGGCCTCAACTTGGAATTCCAAGGGTGCCACTGGAAAGATGAGATGAAATTGCTTGAAAACGATATAAAGATCATCGGAATCGGAGTTACGGTTTGGAAATGGCAAGCATTTTAAGAATGACACTGGTTTGCAATTTATAGCAAGTAGGCATCTAAATGCAATGAGATGAACATGCTACAGCCACCAAACATGACAACAAAATACATGGCAGGGATGCACACAAGATTCTTAACAAAAGACTAGCACTGAGATACGGCCAATTCATCCATTATGAGGTTCAAACAAGCATGGAAAAAACGCAAGTGCAAAACAGATTCCAGACTTAGTGAAATTAACACTTGTCTGAAATTTCAGATCACGAAGCCCTCTTTGGAGCAGCAAAACAACATGATACATGACCTGATTAAGATAAGTAAGAACATAGCATTGAGCTACTCAACAAGCTTAACAAAAGTCCCTAAGTGACTTGGGGTCAAAAGGGATCACAAAATATACTAACGGGCACACGAACATAGCTAAAACACAATCCGTTTTCAGACATAGTGAAAACTGAGACATGCTGAAATATAACTCACGAAGGCATGTAAACGAGCTCGATGCACTCACCACGGTGCAAGTCATGGCAAGGCAAGCATACATTCATTAAGAAGGCACAAAATACAAGCTAGACATGGCAAGAACAATGGCATAGCATGCACGGATCAACTACAACAACGCCGGCAAAATCGCAAACGAGTTGACGATCTGCCCAGATTCACAACGAAGCAAAAGTAGAGCTCGATTGACTCAAGCTAGGGTGCTCCATAATTGCAAACAAAGACATGGATGGATAGAGCATAACATGATTAACAAAACTCCTTTACTGATCATCCTCAAGAGAGGCACGGATCACTAGGAAACAAGCTGAACACATGGCATCATGAACTAAATAATCCCAGACTTGGTGAAAGCTACTAAGTCTCTGAAAACAGATTTCCCGGGTGCCTCACTTTGCAAGCTTGCACAAGTCACCACACACATCCTAAAAATGCATGGGTTGCACCTCTGTAAAAGAAGACAAAATCCTTAACAAAACATATGAAGGACTCACAGGCATAGCATGCACACAAAAATCATGGCAAAAATGACAAAAGTCTAAGATGAACTAGCAGATCTGACAATTAACTCACGAAGCCTCCTTCTAACAGCATTTTGGGCATCAAGATGAGCTCAAATGAAAATGATGCAATAGAATGAAATGATGTACTCTTTGAGATGAACATTTTGATATATTATATGCATGAATCGGAGCTACGGATGCAAAGTTATGGGGCCTCGAACAGGAGCATATGGACTGAAAATTCCTGGGACTTCGAAAAAAACACCCGTGGATCTAGGGTTTACTATTCACCCGATCCGGATCTGGATCCCGCATGGATTCCGAGGTGATCGAAGGAGTAGGAGGAAGGGCCGGCCGGTGGGGGGGAGCTCACCGGAGTTAGGGGCGCCGGCGACGAGGCAGCTCAGGCGCGGCGACCGAGGTGGCGGGCGGCGACTCGAGGCGGCGGGGCGGCGCGCTGGGCGGCGAGGTCCCGCGGTGGAGCTCGCCGGAGACCAGGTGAGCGCCGGAGGCGGCGACTGCCGGTGCGGCGCGCGGCGGCCGGAGTCGGGGGAGGAGGCAGCGCGATGGCTCCGGGCTGCGGGCGCGCGACTGGGCTCGGGGAGGGCCGCGGCCGGGCCCCGCGGGCCGGCGCGGTCGGCGACGAAGTGGGGCTGCGCGCGGGTGAATCAGAGGTGGACACGTGGTGGCGGCGCTCGGGGCGGACACGTCCGTCTCGCATGGACGTTGTCCAGCGGCGGTGGAGAGGTTTTTTTTTAGGGTTTCTCGGGGGAGGAGAGATCCGAAATTGGAGGGGTCTATTTATAGACATAAGTGGAGCTAGGAGAGTCCAAATGAGGTGCGGTTTTCGGCCACGCGATCGTGATTGAACGGTCTAGGACATGGAGCAGAGTTTGGTGGGTTTTGGGCCGAATTGGAGGGGTGTTGGGCTGCAACACACACGAGGCCTTTTCGGTCCCTCGGTTAACCGTTGGAGTATCAAACGAAGTCCAAATGGCACAAAACTTGACAGGCGGTCTACCGGTAGTAAACAAAGGCCGCTTGGCAAGTCTCGGTCTAATCCGGAAATGTTTAATCCCCACACACGAAAGAAAGCTAGAAATGACCACCAGAGGAGAACGAAGCGCCGGAATGCAAAACGGACAACGGGGAAAATGCTCGAATGGATGAGATGACCACGTATGCAAACGCAATGCACATGATGACATGATATGAGATGCATGACAAAGAAAATAACACACGGAGACAAAGACCCGAACCCGAGAAATAAATATAACTTAACACCGGAAACGGCAAGAGTTGGAGTACAAATTGGGAAAGTTACATCCGAGGTGTTACAGTATCCCTTTTGCTCATGTCGTTTAGCTTGCCTTGCTGGGGGCGCCCCGCTGGCTGCATCATCCTCAAGCCGCTCGGGCCGGACTCAGAGGCATGTATCTTCCTGCATGTACCCAAGCTGATTTGCCTGCCCCGCTTAACCTGCCTATGGTTATTGCCTGCTCGATTGTCATCCGCTGCGGGTACATTCACCCCATGCAAATCACTTGTGCGTTAAAAGGGGGCTCCTAAGTGTCGCGACTCAGGAGCTCTTACTGGTTCTCCGGACCTCACCCCCTTGCCTTGACCACGGCATCGCGACCTGGCATACCAGCGGCGGCTGAGCTTGCTCGAGGGCCGGGACCTGAGGAAGTAGAGTGCTTGCACCTAACCGCCTTGTAGGAACACACAACCACCAAGACACAAGACCAGGCGCAACCCGCCTTGAGGTAGGGCCTCGTGAGTCCCGCGCTGGCTCACGAGTGCCCAGACATACCTCGTAGCCCTGCCGTGCCAGCCACGTGTCAGGGCAGGGATGTACACGCCCCGGGGGCTCCTCCTGGAGGGGCCCCCATCCCACGCACAAGTGGAAGCACCATGCTCCGTGCTGGCCATCGACACTGCCCAGGAGCAGCTATGCCCGTGAGTAAGAGGAAGCACTATGCTCCGCGATGGTGATAAACAACTGAGGGCGACCCCACGGTCGTACCAACCTCAGGGAGCCCAGAGCTCAGCGTCCGGCCTCACCGCAGCGCCTCCCCTCGGGAGAGCCGCGCGAGGGGGCTGGGCACGGGGGCTGTGCTCGGACCACACCCAAGCGCACGCCACCCAACCAGGTCTCCCGGACCTGGGCGTCGCGCGCCCCTCCTGATGCCTCGGCGAGGGCAGGTATGGAAATTGTTTGCGCGTCAAGGGGGACTCCTGAGCATCACAACTCAGGAGCCTAACTGGTCACGTAGCCCCTCACTCCTTGGTCCGTCCAGGTCTCCGGTCGGCCCAATGGCAGTTGAGGTATGCGTAGGCCGGGCCCTGCCGACGTAGAACATCAGTCTATCCTTGCAAACTCTCCCTATAAGTTGTTTGCGCGTCAAGGGGGACTCCTAAGCATCGTGACTCAGGAGCCTAACAGGTCACGTAGCCCCTCACTCCTTGGTCCGTCCTGGTCTCCGGTCGGCCCAATGGCGGTTGAGGTATGCGCAGGGCCGAGCTCTGCCGACGCAGAACACAAAGCAAATAGGAAGGAAATCGCAAAACCTCAAAGCAAATATTACAAACGCATTGTCCTCACACATTGTCTTCACGATATCAAATGAAAAGTCTAAACACCTCCCCGAGGCCTAATGCATGTCGCAGGAACGAAACAGGAGGGTAGCCGCAGGTCACCCCCGGACGCCGCCATCACTTGCGGAAGAAGCTACCTCATGAGCGACGTGGTCTTCACCCTCACCACCAGCCATAGGATCGGCGACATCACCAGACAGAGGAGCGGAGACAAAGCCGCAGAACTTTTTCAGCAAGGCCTCCACCTGACCTTGCACGGCTACGGCGGCAGCCTCGTGTTGGTCTTTAGCCACAGGCTCCAGCAGCTCGTCAAGGCAAGCGTTGGGGTCGCGAAGGTGTAGGTGGCTGAAGACATGAGTCAATGCAGCTGAAGACAGAACGCGAGCTTCCGCCTCCGCTATAGGACCGACGCCATCAACGACTTCCTCGAGCGCCTGCACCAAGAGAGGAAGCAGTTGGGCGGGGCCGTCCTCGTCGGTGGCCAGCGACTTCTCCAGGCCGTGCTCGTAGAGCGTCTTCAGTGCCTTGCGGGACCTCTTCTCGAGATCGGCAAAGGCCGCATGGTCTTCGGTCAGGACTCGCTCCTTGGCGTCGAGTTCGGCCTCCCTCGCCTTCGCCTCCCGCTCGAGCTCTTCCAACCGGCTGCGCTCGGCGGCCTGCGCCCGCCCCAACTCCGCCCGCTCATCATCACGGTTCTTGACGGCGTCCTCTCGGGCCTTCATTTTCTCCTCCTTTGCCTGGTGGCAGCGTGCTTCTTCGGCGTGCTCGGCGCACAGGCCCTGCAGCTCATCCTCCAGCACCTGGCAGCGGTCGCGGGCGGCCTTGGCGTCTTTTAACTGTGACGTTTGCGGTCGGGTTAAGGCAGAACATTAGAGGCCTGCTGGCACCCTTTAGCCTTTAGCTATTCCTGAGTGGAAATGGGATAAAGTTGGTATGGACTTCATCACCGGCTTTTCCAGGACCAAGAGAGGGAATAATGCTATCTTTGTAGTCATGGATCATCTTTCCAAAGTGGCTCACTTCCTACCTGTTCGAGAGAATATCACCGCTAGTTAGCTCACTGACTTATATATTTCTCAAATAGTTTCACTTCATGGTGTTCCACTAGAGATCAATTCAGACCGTGGTAGTCTTTTAACTTTTCATTTCTGGGAGATTTCCAAACTACCATGGGCACCCATCTTTCCTTCAGTACAGCTTTCCACCCTCAATCAAGTGGTCAGGTGGAAAGGGTCAACCAAATTCTCGAAGACATGCTTAGAGCTTGTGTTATCTCATCCGGTATGGATTGGGAGAAGTGTCTTCCTTTCGCCGAGTTTGCTTATAACAATAGCTACCAATCCAGCCTCAAGAAAGCTCCTTTTGAGATTCTGTATGGACGAAGATGTCGAACACCTTTGAACTAGTCAGAAACCGGTGAAAGACAATTCTTTGGACCGGACATGATCCAGGAGGCAAAAGAGCAAGTTAGCATCATTCGTGAGAATTTGAAAACAGCCCAATCTCGTCAAAAGAGCCAATATGACTGTCATCATAAGGAAGTGGCTTATGAAGTTGGCGACAAAGCTTACCTTCGGGTTACTCCTTTGAAGGGTAACCACCGTTTCGGTGTCAAGGGCAAGTTGGCTCCTCATTACATTGGTCCTTTTCGCATTCTCGCTAAACAAGGAGAGGTTGCCTACCAGTTGGAACTACCCCCACATCTTTCCCGAGTACATGATGTATTCCACATCTCTCAACTCAGGCGTTGCCTCTCGGATCCCATCCGCGGAGTGGACTACGAAACGCTTGATCTCCAAGATAACCTCACATATCGAGAGTACCCTGTTCGCATCCTTGATCAAGCAGAGCATGTCACTCGACATCAGAACATCAAGTTTCTCAAGGTTCAGTGGTCTCATCATTCCGAGAGAGAAGCTACCTGGGAGCAAGAAGATCGTCTTCGACTTGAGTACCCCACTTTCTTTCCGCCGACTCTGAATCTCGGGACGAGATTCTTTCGAGTGGGGGCGAGTTGTCACATCCATAGTTCTGGTATGACCTAGACTTGCCAGTCATGTGTGCATCATGTTTAAAGTTCATTTAAATTTTAAATGGGGATTTGTGAAAGCCTCAGAAATCATTTCTGGAAATGACCCAGATAAAAATTGCTCCAAAAAGGTCCAAGAAAATGTTCATGTCTCTCTCTGAAAATATTGGTCAGAGGTAAAATTCAAACCAATATTTCTAGGAGCTCATAAATATTTATTTTTGGCCATTTGTATTAATCCAGTAATTATTTGCTTTGGATATATATTTGTTATATATATAATATATGTCCAAAAATTCTGTTTATTGGTGAGGAGTTTTGGAGCAATCCAACTAGTTCCTACAAAATATGACAGAAGTAAATAAAATATTTGGTGTTTAAAACTAAATCAAAACAAATTACAGAAAACAAAAATAGAAAGAAAGGAAGAAAACCCACCTGCACTTACCTCCCTGTGCAGCCTGGCCTGGCCCAGCGGCCCAGTAGGCCGGCCCAGCCAGCTGGCCGTGTCAGTCGTCCCCTTCCTCGCGCCAGCAGGACAGGGGCACGCGCCCGGCGCGCGCACGCGCTCGGCCAGCTCCTGCTTGCCGCTGCTGCTGCAGGCCGCTACGAGCGCCACGCAACCCCCCAGGCCTCTCTCACTCTCTCCTGTCCTCCTCCCCCTTTCTTTCACCCTCTCCCGTGACAGCCGAGGCACTGCCGTCGCCGCAGCTCACCGTCGACGCGCTCCCCGCCGTCCCCTCGCCCCTCC
This sequence comes from Triticum dicoccoides, assembly GCF_002162155.2. Lineage (NCBI taxonomy): Eukaryota > Viridiplantae > Streptophyta > Magnoliopsida > Poales > Poaceae > Triticum > Triticum dicoccoides. Next base: position 360,550,330 of record NC_041384.1, on the reverse strand, counting down.
GTCGAGTCCACGAGCTCCGCGCCGTCGCCTTCTACCTCTCCGTTAAGCCACGCGCCTTGGGAGGCCCTAGAGCACCGCCATCGCCGTTGTCTTCACCCCCGGCCGCCGGAGATTGCCCATGCTGTTCTGCTCGCGTTCGACCTCCACCGAGCTTGTTGACGCCTCCGTCGGATCCACTGTGAGCCCCGCCGTCGTTCCCCTCTCTCCGTTTCGCCTTTCTCGCGCCGTAGCCTTGTTCCCCACCACGGCCATAACTCCTCGCCGCCGTCGCGCTAGCCGCCGTAGCTCGCGCCCGCGCATGCCACCGCTCTCCGCAGCCTCCCAGAAGGCCAAGCCGTCACTCCGCAGCTCCTGCCGTGCACCGCAGCGCTGCGTGCGCACCCGGCCGAACTCCGGCCGCCACCTCGAGCTTGTTTCCGGCGAGCACCGACACCCCTGCAACCTCCCGTTTGCTCCAAACAATGCGGACGAGCTCTAGCTCCTCGTTCGTGGTCTCCGCCGCCCGAATGGGCGCCGAAGGGTGAATCTCGTGCCCCTCCGCCACGTTCGGCCTCGCCGGCGGTTAAACGCCGACAGGTTTGACTGGTTTGACCTCGCCGTCCCGTCAGGTGGGCCCCGTGGGTCAGGTGATTAGCTTAGGGCTAATCACCATTTAGCTAATTAACCCTGACACTGACATGTGGGTCCTGCCCAGCTAATTTATAGTTAGGTTAGTATTTGTGTTAACAAACCTGTTAGTTAATTGTGACATTGGCATGTGGACCCCACATGTCTGGTTTGACCCAGTCAGCGCTGTTGACTTGCTGACGCAGGCATGATGTAGTGCTGACGCAATTAATGATTTTCTAGATTATTTCTATTTTGGAAATTCCAGAAAATTAGCAAAACTTCTAAGATTCATATCAGTTCAACCGTATCTTAGATTGAAATAAGTTATATATGAAAAATTATCAGAAAAATGCAATCTATCCATCTATACCATTTTCATGCATGACAAACCAACTTATACCTGCTGTATAGGTGAAAACACGTGAATGGCATTTATAAGAGCTTATTTTGGAGATGCATTTGAACCTTTGGTTCAAATGGACTTCAACCAAATGAATGCTAGTTGCATTAGCTCAAACAACATCACATCTTCATGCCATGTTCATGCATCACATTGTTGCATATGCTTGTGTATTGATTGCCGACACCATTCCTTCTCGATAGGTCCTGCTCCAGAGACCGATCCAGAGTACCTGTCAAAGGAGCATTGCTCCCTATTGATCTACCAGGCAAGCAAACCCCCTTGTTCATTCCGATACAATCCTACCCTCTCGCTTCTGTTCTCTTTTATTGCATTAGGACAACAACGATTCAACTACTACTTTATGCTGCGGTAGTTGAAATCATTCCTCTGCATGACCTGTCGTTGCCACAGTAAATAGTTGAAACCCACTAGCATGTGTAGGAGTTAATTGAGCCATGTTGTGTTCCTACCATGCATTGCCTGCTATTGCTTAGAGTATGTCAGGTCTGATTCATTGGGAATGAATTGGGGTGCAGTGCTATGTTCTGATGTTGAGAGTTAAGTGTTGAACACGATTTGGTAAAGGTAGCGGCGAGAGGCCATGTAGGAGTACATGGTGGGTTGTCTCATTGGGACCGTTCTTAAGAACTGAGTTCTGTGTAAGTTGTCCAATGACTAGCTACTACCACACATTGGGCTCCGGGCGCTCCAAGCTCTCTCGACTTATTAACCGACTCGGTCTTTGTCCAAGAGTTGCAATTAGTATCTGGTGTTTGTAGGTAGTGTTAGTAGTCTACCAACTGGCACCCGGCCAAGTGGGCTTAGGACAGACTAGGCCCAGTGGCACGGTGTACAAAGTGACACCCGGATGGTGGGCTTGGGAATCCTGCTCACATCGTTTGGGGCCGTGAGTGACACCCCGGCTGGATCTCCTTGCGGTTGGAACGCGAATAGGCGATAAACCTGTACTAGAGTCTTGTGTGGTTAGTCTGGTCGTGGCCGACTCCCTCGCCAGGCTTCTGCTTGAAGATTTCTGAGATACACGACTTGTACATGGTGGTAAGTGGCAAGAGCGTGTGTGAAGAAGTACACACCTGTAGGGTTATCATGATCTATTCAATTAGCCGGGTCCGCGGTTATGGACTTCTTGTATGCTTACGTGGTACATAGACAAATTAAAGTGGATACTCTAAAATGCTCATGGCAAGTGTGAGTGCTATGGATGGCCTTCTCATAGGGAGACGGGAATGAATCCATAGTAGTGTATTGATGTGGTGATTAGTGGACTCATGTGCGCTTTCTCACCTCAAAGAACTTACTCGTAGTCGTAGACAGGATAGCCACTGAGTCAAAGCTGGCTTGCTGCAACTAAACCCCACATTGCATTCTTGATACTAATGCATGTATGATAGGAACTGATGTAAGTCTTGCTGAGTACCTGTGTACTCACGTTTGCTTAATTTATGTTCTGCACATGAGATAGATGTCTCACTAGTAGTTCCGCTTGGACTTCGACGAGTAGCTTGTTACCTTAGCTATGATCTTGTACCTTGGGAGGGTCTTGTAGATAGTCAGGCTTCTTAGCCTTTTTCTTTTGTGGTTGTCTGTACTAAGACATTTAATGCTTCCGTTGCTTGTATGCTCTGAATGATGGGTCATGAGACCCATGTTTGTATTAATGCTATGTGGCCCTTCTGGGCCTTTATCTATATGAGTTTGAGTTATGTTGTGATGCCATGTTGTATAGCACATACTTGCATGTTATGTGTACGTGTGACGTGTATTGCTATGTGTGGGATCCGACAACCTAGTTGTCTATCCTTGGTAGCCTCTCTTATGGGGAAATGTAGTTTGGTGCTTCCACTGAGCCATGGTAGTCCGCTACAGCCCATTTCACCGGAGTCCTTCTAGCCCAGCACTACTGCTTTGGAACACTTAGACTGGCCGGCATGTGATTCACATCGTTCCTGTGTCTGTCCCTTCGGGGAAATGTCACGCGGTGACTTTTGGAGCCCTGCTAGCCTGCTGTAGCCCAGATTCTCGAAGTCCTGTTAGCCCAGTTGCTACATCCCGGATTCACACGCTGATGACCGACATGCTCGATGTTGCTTCATGTATGCCTGTCCCTCTAAGTTAGTGCCACTTTAGTTTCACGACTAGTCATGTCGGCCCAGGTTCTCTGTCATATGGATGCTAGCAACACTATCATATACGTGAGACAAAAGGCGCAAATGATCTCGGGCCAGGAAAGGCGACACCCGTGGGAATACCGTGCGTGAGGCCGCAAAGTGATATTACGTGTTACATGCTAGATCGGTGTGACTTAGAATTGGGGTCCTAACATCCTATCGTCTGTTGGAATTTCATTTTCGTACGGTTGGCCTTGTTCTTTGAACAGTTCACCTACAAGAAGATAGATTTGTGTGACACATGCATAAATAGGACTTGAACATGTTATCTGATCACATATATATAATGTACTTGATACTTCGGATCGGACCAGTGTTTAAGAAGGCCTCTCCAGTGTTCATTCGATATATTTTCCACATGAGATGTTTGGGTAAGTTCACTGTTAGCCTTGCCTTTAAAGTGAGTTTTCCTCAAGTTATACCGATACTATCGCAGAGTAGACTTGAAAACATGGGTGCAAGCTTGTCTGGTTGCCTCATCTTGGCTATCCAACTTGAACCTCATCTGTTGAAAATTAGGGGAGTCTCATTATCAGCAACCTAGAAAGTATTGGACAGAGCAAGATGATATTACTAGTTTCCATACATAACCATACTTATAGATAAATGGTCAAGTAAGGTGTTGAATTGGGTTTCGTCTTTGTCATTCCTGTACTGAATCCATGTTGGGAGGATACATACATGACCGCTGCCTCTGATACTAACTTGGCTGACTCTGTAGCATCACGTGGCCTTTTTAAACCTGCCTCAAAACGGATCTCCATTCTTCCTCCTCTAGATTTAGTTAACCTATCGAGCATTATCACTGATGTTTGTTTCCTCTTGCGCCTAGGTGCTAGTCCAACAACAAACATAGGAAGTGTTAGTGTACATCAAACTGTGAGACTACATATAAAGAAGCATGCAACTATAACTTGGCTCCGGCAACTACCTTCTTGCTGTTAATGCTCACAAAGTTCATTTGATCTTGCCAACTCATCTTGTGTCAAGAGTGCTTCGAAAGTAGTGTCAGATGGCAAGGGAGCTTGGGAACATGCTGCAAGCTAAGTTGACCAATGAGTAAATCGTGCAACTGGTTGTACTGTGGAACGTGTTGCAACAACGAGGGTTGTCTCTGCTTGTTTGGTTGCAGCTATTTGTTTCTTTTTCGCTGAACTTTGACCTTCTATTGCACCATTAGTACCAGCAGAATCTGCAGGATTCTTCCGCTTCCCTTTCCCTGTCGTTCTGTCTTGCTTCCTCTTTCTCTGTGCCATGTTAAGTCAAGCCGACAAGAAAAATGAGTAACAATTTAGTTCTTCAGAACAAATTGATGCGTGATACAGACGAACTAAACTTTGATGTTAGACAACCACATGATAGGTGGATGTAATATGTATGAAAACATGACAACATGAGATAACCAGAACTATGATGTGTAAACTAAGAAGAAGACATTTCACTAAATTATAAGAAATGCAATGGAAGGTAGACACCATATGAAAGATGCTACAAATATCGCTCTGCCAAGTTAGCAATGTCTAATTATAAATGTCGTTTAAAAAAATGTGAAGCAGACAAGAAATATATCATATGCAAAATGCAAACAACATCACACTACCAAGTTAAAGGTCTCTCGTCATTAGTGCCATTGCATACTCACAGCATTGCATATTCACAGCTTATGATGTGTAAACTAAGGAGAAGGCATTTCAACAAATTAGAAGCAATGAAAGCTAGACGCCATATGAAAGATGCAACGAATATCACTCTACCAAGTTAAAAATGTCTCGTCATAACTGCCATTTCAAAAAATTAGAAGTAGTACAAGCTAGAAAAGAATGCGAGACGTAACCTATATCACACTCTGAAGTCAAACGTGTCTTATGATAAGTGATTGTTGCAGGTTACACAATAGTAGTACTTTGATGTAAGAACATGGTGTGATAGACAGATATTGTATGTTCTAGAAACGGGAACATGTGTCTTATTCACAAGTATAATGTGTAAAGTAAGCAGATGAAATTCAACAAAATTAGAAGCAATACAAGCTAGACATCATACATAACATGCAACCACATATAACAGTGCCAAGTTAGAGGGAGCACCTGTGATGGTGCACTAGGGGAGACGTGCTCATCATCAACACGGCTACGTTGAGTGACTATGCATGTGTTGTCTTGGAAATCATCTTGGGGGGATGGAGGAGTAGAATCTGTATAGGCCCTCCATTTGGAAGGAGCACTGAGGGAGTCCTGGATTGGGGGGTATCCGGACAGCCGGATTATATCCTTTGGTCGGACTGTTGGACTATGAAGATACAAGATTGAATACTTCGTCTCTTGTCCGGATGGGACTCTACTTGGAGTGGAAGGCAAGCTAGGCAATACTGATATGTATATCTCCTCCTTTGTAACCGACCTTGTGTAACCCTAGCCCTTTCCGGTGTCTATATAAACCGGAGGGTTTTAGTCCGTAGGACAACATACGATCATACCATAGGCTAGCTTCTAGGGTTTAGCCTCTCCGATCTCGTGGTAGATCAACTCTTCTAATACCCATATCATCAAGAATAAATCGAGCAGGACGTAGGGTTTTACCTCCATCAAGAGGGCCCGAATCCTAGGTAAAACATTGTGTCCCCTGCCTCCTGTTACCATCCGCCTTAGACGCACAGTTCGGGACCCCCTACCCGAGATCCGCCGGTTTTGACACCGACAAGCACCATCATCCGTTGCCTTCCTAACATCCTTCCTCTTTATTAATTTTGAATTGTCAAGTAAAACCGACAAGAAAAAGCAATAAAATTCACTCTTCAGAACTCATTCGTGCATGATACTGACAATCACTACTTTGATGTGAGGCAAACACATGATTCCAGGATGGAATAATACGAAAAACAGGATGGCGTGGCATATTCACAACTGTTTGTGTAAACTGAGCAGAAACTATTTCAACAAATAAGAAGCAATGCAAGCTAGACACCACATGAAAGATGCAACCAATATGACTCTGCCAAGTTAAAAGCGTCCCATCATAAATGGCATTTCAACAAATTAGAAGCAGTGCTTGCTATAAATCATATGAAAGATGCAACTAATATCACACTGCATATACTAAAGGTGTCTCATCATATTGATTTATGCGGGATACAAAAAAATGATAGTTTTATGTAAGGACATACTTAATAGACAGATGTACTATGTACTAAAACAGGAAGGCATGTCACATTAACAGGTATAATGTATAAACTAAGCAGAATAGCACATGCAATTTAACCAGATTGGAAGAATTACAATCTAGATACCATATGCAACATGCAACCACATATCACGCTGCCAAGTTAGAGCAAGCACCTGCGATGCTACTGTAGGGGAAATGCGGTAATCAACTATAGAGCTACGTTCACTATCTTCATCTAGCCTTGTTGTTTCTTGAGAATCATGTGGGGAGGCTGACACTGTAGTAGTCCACTTGCCTGACTGCCTCATCATAAGTGATTGATGAGGGATACACAAGAACATTAGTTTGATGTAAGAACATGGTTAATAGACAGATGTACTAATATGTACCAAAATCAGGAAGGCATGTCATATTCAAATGTATAGTGTGTAAGCTAAGCAGATGCAATTTAACCAAATTGGAAGCAATACAAACTAGACATCCGGCTGGAGTGGTGAGCATGATCATCAAGGACCTGAGAACCTGGTGGGAGGCAGGCTGCTTCACCACCATCGTGGCTTTTTAGTTGGCTTCCAGGTGATGCCTGTCTGTGATGGGCTTGTCACTAGCTCGGCCAGTGCCCTGACTAGCCATTTGACTTCCGGTGCTCCCGGGAAGGTGGTTCATGTAAAAAATATCTTCCCTTACCTTAATAAAGACCGACTTTGGCCTTTCGAATACAAGCTAGACACCATATGCAACATGCAACCACATATGACACCGCAAAGTTAAAGCAAGCACCTAGGATGGTGGTTCATTGGGAGAGAGGTTATCAACTCCATTGCTACGTTTACCGTCTCCATCTGCTGACATTGCAACCTTTAAATGGCTGAAATGTGTCTATCCTAGCCGTGTACCACACTGGAGCAACTTCTCTCTTTTATTTTCTGCTTCTGTGAAGGCAGCAGAGTCTGAAACACCCTTGCATAAAAACACAATAGTGAGAGTATAGGTGAAGTGTGTGCAGAACTAGTGCACTATAAAAGTAGCAGATAGAAGGTGGCTGAAAAATAAATGACATGAGACATATGATAGCTCTACAACATTGCATGGCAAAAAAAATTAGATTCTACTCCATATGATTTTGTAATATATGAGCACAGGAAATGCAGGTACTCCTCCAGCACACCACCACATGTGGTCCCATCAAGATAGCAGTCGACTGAAAATAAATAGGTGAGTCGATTTTTTTATGAACTGTCCGATCTATAAGGAACGGGCAGATGGCCTTCTTCTACCTCCCGCCAGTCACTGTTGACGATCTTTCTCGAACCACCAGCGACCACCGGGGCAGACCCCTGCCTGCGCCACCCCACCCTCCCCTCGACCTCACACCACCGCTGTTCTTGGCAGCGCCCCTAGGCCATCCCATTAATCCCGGCCGACCTCCAGATCGAGCGCCAGCAGCTCTAGGCCCCACCCGCCCCTAAGATAAACCCCGAGACGCTGCTTCCCTGGCGTAATAGGCAGAGTAGCGCCTATTACGCCGGGGAATGCTTCCGTTAGATGGGAATCAACTGACCAGGAATTGAAATCCAGGGAGGCGACGGACCTCTAGCTAAGGTGAAATAGTATATGAGGAGAAAACTTGTCCATCGCGAGTAACTAGGAACATCTAGTATCAAGAAGAAGTGGTCAACTAGTGTCTTCTGTGGGATGAATACTGTGCAAGCAGACACGTAAGACTTGCACGAATAAGGGAAGAGGAGTACCATTTCCCCTTACCAGTGTGGTCACCTCCACATGTCGTGCCGATCTTCTTCCTTTTGCAGGGGAACCGATGTTTTGGAGGAGGGTGCAGGCTTGGACGAACCCATGGCCAAATTGTTCACTATGTTGCCGTGGCCATAGGTCGGTGGAGGGGAAGCAGATCTGAGGCAACGAAGGACGGCCTAGCAGGAACAACTCCAGTGCGGTGGATGGTGGCAAAGTTGGAGCGACAGCGGGGAGGCACAGGACGGCGTGGTTGTACTGGCTCGGGTACCGACGTCTTGGCCTCGGCTTCAACTACTAGCCTTGGAGGGTGTTCCGGTTCAGGTTGCGGTGGACGACGATGTCGGGGTATCGGCTCCAGCGTTATGGATGAGGGCGGCGGTTGATGGGTGGGATGGGGTGGCGGACTGAGGACGCCGGGGTTTTGTGGCTGGTGGAGAGGTAGTTTTGGCGACCACGGAGTATGAATGGGGAATCGGACGGGGGGAGGGAGCTAATGGAGAACCATGTTTCGGTCTGGGACGCGCTTGTTTTTGTCTTTTTTGAACAGATGGGATGCGCTTGTGTGAAATTTGGTGAAAGTGCAAACTTCCCATGTCTTAAATTTCGGACCTACTGAGGTTCGGGGGTAGGATGGTAACCCCAGGTGTCCCAAATAGTGGGCGGGAGCGATTTCAGCCGCGCGCATGTGTGCTTAGGCGGCCATTGTGTATGAATGTTTTTCGGAGGCAGTTGCGTGCCGTCTAGATGAAGCTACAAACCTACCCTGGTTTGGCCCTTTGGACGTCGGGCCGGCAGGTTTCACGGGTCGGAGTTAGAAAAGTAATTTCCTTCTACTACCAAACATTGGTCTCACGCGGTTTCGGGCGAGTAGAGGCTCTTTTGGCGCTTCGTTCAAACTTTTGAAATAGAAGCATTCATGTTCTAACTTCCGTATGAATAATGTGGTTTACACACACAACATGAACTATACTCACGTTTATATTCGATTGCTAAAGGATGCATTGTCCAGAGTTCAAAATACTAACTATGTGGATCAATTATGTCGAATAATAACATAGACATGCTCAAATTCGATAGAATCTAGATGTCTGATGGATCAATGGCTGGTCCTTATGTGAATTGCAAATATCATGATTGTCATATCCCTAGTCTGGTATGCTCTAGACTAGCTAATGGTGTTTGCATCATGTTTAAATTCTCAAATGAACTTGAAATGGGGATGACAAACCCTAGCACCAAATGGAATGCAATTAGGATCAAAATAAAAATATTTTCAATGAATCCAAAATGCCCTTAAAAATGTTCATTATTTATGAAAAGAGGTTGAAACCTTTACCACAGGTCATGCACATTTTTCCAAGGCATTTATGGTCTTTGAATTAAATCATATTGTATTTGAAGTGGAGCTATAAATTCCTATAAAATATTTGGTACCTCCAAATATTCTGAAACTTGGTGAGGGCCTCTGGTTTAAATCAGATAGTGGCCACAAAAGTTTTCAGAATTTTATAAAGTGATTTAGTATTTTTACTAAATCAGAAACAAGTTACAGAAAATAGAGAAGAGAAACAAAAGACAGAAAGCAGAGAGAGAGAGAAACCCACATGGACCTTACCTGGCGTCCCTACCCACCTGACCACCCCCTCCTGTCGTCTTCCTCCTTGCCAGGAGGATGAGCGCGCGTGCCCGACGCGTGGTCGCCGCACGCCGGCCACCTCCTGCTTTCCTAGCTACCCCTCGACATCCTGGAGGCTTTGGACGTCGCCACACACCCCCTAGTCCTCTCCCTTCACTACAAAAAAAAAGACACATCCGTGACATTTTGCGCCGAACAAATTTTTTTTCTGTCATACATATGACACTTCTATGATGATAATTGTGACAAAACCCGGTATCATCATAGATGTGGTGGGCTCCTACTTCTATGACAAAAAATCATGACAGAAAATGGGCTTTTCGTCCGGGGCGGGCCGGAGACGCAGCTGCATGACATTCTTTGGGCCGTCCATGATGGAAAAACCGTGGTATAAGCAGGGGGAGGAAAATTTCAGGGAGTTCCCGGTTACGGTGGGAGGTCGGGGGCCGAGCGATGCGCGTTTCTCTCATCCACTTACACGCGTGTGTGCGAGGTGTTGGCTCTAACTGAACCCGAGCGAGGCGTTGGGCTCTAACTGAACCCAAGCGATTATATTGTAGGCTACGCATTACTGAACCCGAGTGATCGATCGATGGCTGTTAACTGAACCCGATCGAGCTATTCCTTCTCTACTGCTGCTAACTGAAGCCGGTCGATGGGATGA
>NC_041384.1:360522236-360539241 GCF_002162155.2 Triticum dicoccoides | reverse complement strand
GGTGGAGGGGTGGTTGAACAGGACCCCGTGGTGTGGAGGGCTGGATGAACAGTAGACGGTGGAGGGGTGCCCGTGGAGGGGTGGTTGAATAGGACCCCGTGGTGTGGAGGGCTGGATGAATAGTAGATGGTGGAGGGGTGGTTGAACAGTAGCCGGTGGATGAACAGTCGCAGGTGGAGGCTGGAGGAGGTCGACGGTGGATGAACAGTAGCTCGTGGAGGCTGGAGGGGGTCGACGGTGGAGATGAACAGTATCCCGTGGAGTCTCGTTTTGCGGTACGCCACACCCCTCCCAATGAACAGGACCCCCGTTTCGACCGTAACGCTCCAACACAAGTCCGTTTCGTCCGTTTTGTGGTACGCCACACCCCTCCCGATCAACAGGACCCTAGTTTCGACTCTAGGAGGTCCGTTTCCTCCGTTTTGCGGTACGCCAGACCCCTCCCGATGAACAGGATCCCATTTCGAACGTGGCCGGTCGAACACAAGGCTGTTTCCTCCATTCTGCGGTACGCCAAGCCTCGTTTCCATCACCTGTTCCGTCCAAGCCCTCCCGATGAACACGACGCATTTCGTTGCCTCCCCATGAACACGACGCATTCCGTTGCCTCCCCATGAACACGACGATGATGCTGTTTCTCCGTTCCGACCCAGCCATGTACTCAAGCCCTGGCCGTACGTATGCGTGAGTAGGCGTTCGAGACACCGCCCCTATGTACACATACGTGGCCGTATTTTCTTTCTTGCACCCTGGCTGCTATACGCACATGTACATGCTACGTGCGCGCCTCTACTACGACACGTGCGCGCCTCTACATCGACCATTATATATGTACGTACACGTTCGTGACCAGAATGACAATGCTACATACGCTTCGACCAGGTGGGTCCCGACTGTCAGGCACTTCGTTGCGTGGGAAGATGTAGCTGGTGGGTCCCAGCAGTCAGGGGCAAACTTTTTTTCACGAAACACGGTGCACCGTCCGGTGGGTCCCCGCCGTCAGGTGGAGGAATAATTATTTTGCGTGTAATAAGGAGGCACTTCCTTGCTGCGGCCGTGGACCCAGCGGTCAGCGTCTCCACGCACAGTACTCTTCCGATGGAAGTCGGTCTTTGACCACATTGACCACGCCGCGTCGAGAGCACCACAGCGGTGGACGATGGCGAGGCCAAGAAGGGGATGACGCAGAGCCGGGGAAGACGCGACAGTGGAAGCCCGCGTGGAGAGGAGTACGAGGGTTCACTGGTTCGGCTGCGGTGTGAGGCTGCCGTCTCCGCAGGGCCTGGCCAGCAGTGGGAATAGTAGGGGGCGGTGAGGCCTCCGCGACAGCATAGCCGGCCACGGGAGGCAGGAGCATGCGGCACGACCGGCGCTGCTTTGGGCGGCTGGAGCAAGAAGACCAGAGGTTGAAGAAGCACTACGGCCGTTGGATGGACATCGTACGGTCACTGGAGCTAGAATCGTTCATATTGACTAAGTTTACAAAGCCCTTCGTCCCCGTCAACTTAGTAGGCCCACAAGTCAGCCTCCCACCAAGGTGGGTCCCAGCTAGGCGGGGGAGTATTCATTTTTTTTGCGTAATAAGGAGGCACTTCCGGTGGGTCCGAGCTGACAGCGGGGGGAACATTTTTTCGTGAAATACGGTGGCCTGTCCGATGGGTCCCAGTAGTCAGGGGGAAACTATTTTTTTCACAAAATACTGGTGACCCGTCCGGTGGGAACCCGCTGTTAGGTGGAGGAATAATTATTTTGCGCGTAATAAGGAGGCACTTCCTTGCGGCTGTCGTGGACCCAGCTGTCAGCCTCTCCACGTACAGTCTTGTTCCGATGGAAGTCGGTCGTTAACCACATTGACCATGCCGCACCAAGAGCACCACGGCGGTGGACGACGGCGAGGCATAGGAAGGGGACGACCTGGAGCCGGGGAAGACGCGGCAGTGGATGCCCACGCAGAGAGGAGTACGAGCGTTCACCGGTTCGGCTGCGTTGTGAGGCTGCCGTCACCGCAAAATAATAGGGGGTGTGGGTGAGTAGAGGGATGCAATGGCCAGAGGTGGGAGTAGTAGGGGGCGCTGAGGCCTGCTTTGGCGGGAGGCGGGAGGCGGGAGTAGGCGGTCTCGTCGGCGCTGCTTTGGCGGCTGGAGCAAGAAGATCAGAGATTGAAGAAACACGACGGCCGTTGGATTGACATCCAACTGTTACATCTTCTAGAATGGTTTGTTGACGTATATAATAACTAAAAAAATCTTGCATACGCGTCAACTAAACAGGCCCACAAGTCAGACCACTCCCTCTTTTTTAATAATTTATATATAGCTCATGGCAACTTTTTATGCAATTTATTGCAGTCATTTTTTTGGTAGGCTAGGGCCAATTTCGCATATTTCTGTGGGTTCCAAACTATTTTTAATACCGAAATGTCCAGCCAGATTTAAAGTACTTTGAAGATATATTTAAATTAGGTTAATGCCCAGTGAAATAGGAATCTGAAAATGTAATAAAATTCAGAAATTATAAAGTAATTGCCAATTTGTCATCTGTTTTTATATTTACAACCCATTTCATATTACTTTCAAGATTTGCAGGCGTCTTGAAAGAGTTGTAGCCCATCAGGGCGTAGAAAAATAAGTAGGCCTGGATTGGGTATTCTTCAGAAAAAAAACTAGGTTCATTTTCGCAAATAAAAAATAGCTGGGCTGGTCACATGGTGAACATAAAATATAAGCCTGGGCTAGACGGGCCACAACCCAGTTCAAACCCTGCTCCCTCTCAACAATACCAAACAAAAAAAATACTGCTCGAATAGCTACCTCCCAGGATTCAGCTGATCTTGTGCTGTTCTCTTGTCTATTGACTATATACGCTCCCAATGTTGTGGGTCCCAGATGTCAGGAAAACACTAGGAGGAAGCATTTTATTTTTCCATACGCTGACGTGGTGGGCCCCTACTGTCATCCTCTCCACGTACATCTGCTGATTCCTGTTGTTTGTTGACCATGTTGACAACGCGAGAGGGCGGCGCCGCGGCGAGCGCACCAAAGCGCGCGGAGGCCGTCGGCGTTAACGATTTAGGAGACGGTGGGGCGGCGATGCGTGCGCTGAGGCGCAGCCAGCCGTGGGAGGCGGAAGCAGGCGGCCCCGCTGGCGCTAGTTTGGTTTTGGCGGCTGGAGGAAGACAGGACTGAAGAAACACGACATACTATAGTACTTAACAACCTTAACTGAAACTAGCAGGGGCACTTAACAACCAAAGCTGGAAGCAATATGAGTACTTATACAGGTTCAACCGTACAAAGCACGCCTCGAACAGTGCTACTTCGCCTATAGTTAACCAAGGGTGAGGCCGCCAAGCCCTAGGACAAGGCCCAAGCACCACCCCGCGCATCCACAACCTTCTGAAAGCGGCTTCATCTCACAACATGGTCAATAAACACGATATTTGCTTTAGAGCCATGGAAAAGCACGTGCACTATTATTATTATTCACACTATTCGGTCATGCAAGTGAAAGGCAGTTATGACGATATATGATGGACTGACTGAGATGAGAAAAGCTGGTATGAACTCGACCTCTTTTGTTTTTGTAAATATGATTAGTTCATCGTTCCTGATTCAGCCTATTATGATTAAACATGTTTGCAATGACAACTAGAGATCATAGTTTCTTGTGCCATGCTTGATTAGCTATGAGTTATAATGGTTTACCTTGTGTGCCAACATGCTATTGAGATAGTCATGATGTGGTATGATCGGGTGGTATCCTCCTCTGAATGATTTAGGTGACTTGATGTGGCACATGTTCACGCATGTAGTTGAAACAAAATCAACATAGCCTTCATGATATTTATGTTCATGGTCGATTATATCCTACTCATGCTTGCATTCGATGTTGATTAATTTTAATGCATGTTCATGACTGTTGTCGCTCTCTAGCTGGTCGCTTCCCAGTCTTTTGCTAGCCTTCACCTATACTAAGCGGGAATACTACTTGTGCATCCAAACCCCGTAAACCCCAAAGTTATTCCACATGAGTCCACTATACCTACCTATATACGGTATCTACCCGCCTTTCCAAGTAAATTTGTATGTGCCAAACTCTAAACCTTCAAATAATTATCCTGTTTTGTATGCTTGAATAGGTCATGTATTAACTAGGGCTGTCTGTATCTTCCATGTTAGGCGGGTTATTCTCAAGAGGAGTGGACTCCGCTCCTCACTCACGAGATAAATGGCTTGTCACCGGGATGCCCAGTCCCATGCTTTATGCAAATTAAATCAAAATAATTGCAAACGAAACTCCCCCTGGGACTCTTGTTAGTTGGAGGCACTCGTTGTTTCGAGCAAGCCATGGATTGATGCATGTTGGTGGAAGGGGGGTATAAACTTTACCATTCTGTTTGGGAACCGCCTATAATGTCTGTAGCATGCAAGATATCGCCATATCTTGGTTGTTATGTTGACAATGAAAGTATACCGCTCAAAATATTATTCACCTCTATTTCAAAACCGAGCTCTGCCACCTCTACAAATCCCTGCTTCCCTCTACGAAGGGCCTATCTATTTACTTTTATACTAAGTCATCATCCTCTTACTAAAAAGGACCAGTTGGGGAGCACCACTGCCATTTGCATTCATTACTGTTAGTTTACATTGAGTATGACTTGATTGGATCTCTTTTACCATGAATTACAATGTCTAGTCAGTCCTTGGTCTTTAAAGGAGCTCTGCATTTATGTTTTGTCGTCTCAGAAAGGGCTAGCGAGATACCACCTTGTTATATCATATTTATGATTGTTTTGAGAAAGTGTTGTCATCCGAGATTTATTATTATGGCTCGCTAGTTGATTATGCTATTGATATGAGTAACCTGGGACCTATGTGTTATTGTGAATGTGGTTAGTTATAATCTTTGCTGAAAACTTGAATGGTGGCTTTACATATTTACAACAACAAGAGCAAACAGAGTTTGTAAAAGTTTTTCTTTATCATTTTCAGTTTGTCAACTGAATTGCTTGAGGACAAGCAAAGGTTTAATCTTGGGGGAGTTGATACGTCTCCAACGTATCTACTTTTCCAAACTCCATATATTGAATTTTGGGGAGAAAAAAATCAGAGAGAAGAAATCATCATGTTTTACGAAACAGAGCCGCCGCCAAGCCCTAAAACCTCTCGGGAGGGCTGGTCAGGAGTCCGTTCGGGGTTTCGAAGAGGGGAATCCGTCGCCATCGTCATCATCAACCATCCTCCATCACCAATTTCATGATGCTCACCGCCGTGCGTGAGTAATTCCATCGTAGGCTTGCTGGACGGTGATGGGTTGAATGGGATCTATCATGTAATCGAGTTAGTTTTGTTATGGTTTGATCCCTAGTGTCCACTATGTTCTAAGATTGATGTTGCTATGACTTTGCTATGCTTAATTCTTGTCACTAGGGCCCGAGTACCATGATTTCAGATCTGAACCTATTATGTTTTCATCAATGTATGAGTGTTCTTGATACTATCTTGCAAGTCTATAGTCACCTATTATTTGTTATGATCCGTTAACCCCGAAGTGACAATAATCGGGATACTTACCGGTGATGACCGTAGTTTGAGGAGTTCATGTATTCACTATGTGTTAATGCTTTGTTCCAGTACTCTATTAAAAGGAGGCCTGAATATCCCTTAGTTTCCTTTAGGACCCCGCTGCCACGGCAGGGTAGGACAAAAGATGCCGTGCAAGTTCTTTTCCATAAGCATGTATGACTATATTCGGAATACATGCCTACTTTATATCAATGAACTGGAGCTAGTTCTGTGTCATCCTAGGTTATGACTGTTACATGATGAACCGCATCCGGCATAATTCTCCATCACCGATCCATTGCCTACGAGCTTTCCATATATTGTTCTTCGCCTTATTTACTTTTCCATTGCTATTGCTATCATCTCTACAAAATACCAAAAACATTACTTTTACTACTATTACCTTTTTCTACCGTTACCACTACTATCATATTACTTTGCTACTAAACACTTTGCTGGAGATATTAAGTTTCCAGGTGTGGTTGAATTGACAACTCAGCTGCTAATACTTGAGAGTATTCTTTGGCTCCCCTTGTGTCGAATCAATAAATTTGGGTTGAATACTTTACCCTTGAAAACGGTTGCGATCCCCTATACTTGTGGGTTATCAGGTGCACGCGAAGTCTTTCATTCCTACCAATGTACGCCCTAGCTCACTAAGATCTCACGGACGAACTCGATGAACTCGCAACACAGGAAGACACAAGATTTATACTGGTTCGGGCCACCGTTATGGTGTAATACCCTACTCCAGTGTGGTGGTGGTGGATTGCCTCTAGGGCTGATGATGATCAGTACAAGGGAAGAACAGCCTCCTGAGGTTGAGGTGTTCTTGAGCTCGGTGAGCTTGTGTGTGTGTGGATGGTCTGAATGATCCGTCCCTCAATGATCCGTGCCTTCGTTATCCATCTTCCCCCCTTCCTAAGGTGGTGGCTAGTCCTATTTATATTGGCCCTGGTCCTCTTCCCAAATATTGAGCGGGAAGGGAGCCAACAATGGCGGGCTAATTCAAAGGGGGATAGCTAGTAGAAGCTATCCTGACAAAAGTGGTCTTCGCCTGCCAAAGGCTCTAGTGGTGACGCTCTCTTGGGTTCCACGATGACCTCCGCCATACCGCCCTCCTGGTCTTGGTCTCGTTTTACCAATATAGCAACCTTTGCCCGATGCATCGGTACTCTTCGCCTGCACTGGCCTCCTTAGCACCAAAGAGGAAACAAGGACACTGCGCGCGCTGGCGCCCGCGTGGTGCCGTGCGTCATGGCTCACGTCACGAGGGCCTCGCGAGGTTTGCCCTGCCTTGATATCTCCGCTCCTCATGAGCCTGCCTAGCTAGGCTACTCCAGAGGAGATCTTGGATGCTTGGATGCTTTGTTTGTGAAGATGGGCCGTACGACCTGTTGGCTCAACCACACCGCGGGCCGCAGGCAGGCAAGTCTAGGGACCCCCATTCCCTAGATGCCTACAGTAGCCCCTGGGCCCAAGGTGCGCTCAGGCTTGGCTTCACGGCGAAGCCAAGGGCCAAGTTCGGAGTACCGCGGGCCCCAAAAGCATGTGGCCTCGATTGATGCGTGGCGTTTGATTGGACGTGGGTGCCTCCGCTTCCCCACGCTGCCTCGGCAACTACATGACTTGACAAGTCCCTGCGACATGCGAGGAAAACCATCATTACCTGCGATCGTGGGAGACGCCGGTTGGCCTTCCCTTCCTATAAATGGCGAGGAGGGCGGAGCCCCCGGTTCCCATCTCTTCCTCGCTTGCTTGCTTCTTCCTCCTTGCTCCACTGCCAACAACAATGGCGCCCATCAGAAAGTTTTCTATTGAAGAGAAAGGAAAGGCTCCCCGCGATGATCCGGGGCCTCTTCCGCCGAAGAAGAGGTCGATCCATCGCCGTGATGAAGCGGTGATGCAGGTGGTGTCGAGGCCTTGGTGCGAGCGGCCTCCTCTGGGGTACCCGCTGCCCTTGTACGCCCAAGCCAAAGGCTCGGGAGTACGGAGTGACGAGCAGCGCCACCCACGCCGCATCCAGGGCCACCACGCTATGGCGACGCGTGCCGTCGCCCCTGGGGTTCACGCCGCGGACTCCTCGCGCGAGTTGGTGATATGGGCGCCGATGCCTCCGATCTCCTGGATCCGCTTCCCTCGGTTCTTCTCCGACGTGATGCTGCCGAGGGGGCCTCTCGATCTCTGGCTGCAGCACACCGACTGCAGCGCTCCGGCGACCGGAGCGGAGTTCGAAGCGGTCCCCACTGACATGATCTTGATGACGCGCAGCTGGGGTGAGATCGCGCGGGTCTACCATGCGAGGGGCGCCCTCGCGATCCACTTTGCGTTCGACGGCGCCTCCACGCTCTTCTTCAAAGTCTTCGATGCCGAGGGCCACCGCCTAAAGTGCTGCTCCAAAGAGGAGCGCGAGGCTGATGCGCGCCCCGCTCGCGACCACTCTAGCAGCAGCAGCCCTTGGGAGTACAACAGCTCTCCTGAGCTCTATAAGACTCCGGAGACGAGCGACGATAGCTACATGCCCCCGAGCTCTCGCTGCGCTCGGAGCAGAAATGCAGCGTCCGGTTGTTGCCGTCGCTGATCTGGATGGGGTTAGCGCCGGCCTCCCGTGGCCCACTGTTGATGATGGCGTCCTCCACGGGAGGATGTAGATAGGACTCCCCTTAGCATCGGCTTTTGTTTCCTGCAATGAATCATGAATTACCCCATGGGGGCATGTAAGGGTCTGTAATGTCTTTGTGCTTATCTTCCTTGTTATGAGAATTTGGTGAACTCACGTCCCGTTAAGGCTCGATCCCATGGCGGAAGAAGAAGCTCGCGTCCTATCTTCAGCTGCACTAACTCGCGTCCTCAACCATCAGTACCTCCGCGACCCTAACGCTCGCCTCGACGAGCTGTTGGAGCCTGTGGCTGAAGATCACTATGAAGCCGCCGCTGCAGCTGTTGAAGGTCAAGTGGAGGCTTTGCTGGGGAAGTTCCACGGCTTTGTCTCCGATCCTCTGTTTGGCGATGCTGCGGATCCTGTGGCTGAAGGTGAGAACATCGTCGCCCACGGGGGAGCACCTTCCGCAGGCGATGGCGATATCCAGGGGTGACCTGCAGCTACTCTTCTCGTTCCGTTCCTGCGACATGTATCAAGCCTCGTGGAGGCGTTTAGACTTTTCATTTGGTGTTGTGAGAACAATATGCTTGTACTATTTGCTTCGAGATTTGGTGATTTCCTTCCTATTTGCTTTACGTTCTGCGTCGGCAGAGCCCGGCCCCGCGCATACCTCAACCGCCATTGGGCCGACCGGAGACCAGGACGAACCAAGGAGTGAGGGGCTACGTGACCAGTTAGGCTCTTGAGTCCCGATGCTCAAGAGTCCCCCTTGACGCGCAAACAACATATGGGAGAGTTGGTGAGGATAGATTAATGTTCTACATCAACAGAGCCCGGCCCCGCGCATACCTCAACCGCCATTGGGCCGACCGGAGACCAGGACAGACCAAGAAGTGAGGGGCTACGTGACCAGTTAGGCTCATGAGTCGCGGTGCTCAGGAGTCCCCCTTGACGTGCAAACAATTTCCATACCCGCCCTCGCTGAGGCCTCGGGAGGGGCGCGCGACGCCCAGGTCCGGGGGGCCTGGTTGGGTGGCGTGCGCTTGGGTGTGACCCGAGTGCAGCCCCCGTGCCCAGCCCCCTCGTGTGGCTCTTTCGAGGGGAGGCATTGTGGCGAGGCTGGGCACTGAGCTCTGGGCTCCCTGAGGTTGGTACGACCGTGGGGCCGTCCTCAGTTGTTTATCACCAGCGCGGAGCATAGTGCTTCCGCTTGTGCATGGGCATAGCCGCTCCTCGGCAGTGTCGTCAGCCAACATGGAGCATGGTGCTTCCACTTGGGTGTGGGATGGGGGCCCCCTTCGCGAGGAGCCCTCGGGGCGTGTACAGACCCACCCTGACACGTGGCTTGCACGGCAGGGTTGTGAGGTGTATCTGGGCACTCGTGAGCTAGCACAGGACTGACGAGGCCCTACCTCAAGGCGGGTTGCGCCTGGTCTTGAGTCTTGGTGACTGTATGTTCTTGCAAGGCGGTTAGATGCAAGCACTCTACGTCCTCAGGTCCGGGCCCTCGAGCAAGCTTAGCCGCCGCTGGTATGCCAGGTTGCGATGCCGTGGTCAAGGCCAGGGAGTGAGGGCTGGAGAGCCAGTAAGAGCTCCTGAGTCGCGATGCTCAGGAGCCCCCCTTTTAACGTGCAAGCGGATTACATAGGATGAACAGACCCGTGGTGGGCAGCAATCGAGCAGGTGATAGCAGTTGGCAGGTTAAGCATGGAGAGCAGGCAACTTGGATAAATGCAGGAAGGTACATGCCACGGGGTCTGGCCCGAGCGGCTTGGGGATGATGCAGCCCGAGGTGCGCCCCCAACAAGGTAAGCTGAAGACGTAAGCAAAAGGGATACATGCCGCAAGGACAGACCCACGCGGCATGGGAATAATGCAGCTCGAGCGGCTCCCAGCTAAACGAGCTTGGAAAATGTCACCTAGTTCCGTAGACAAAGCAGAGTTGGTGCAGCTAAAGGCGTGCGCTGGAGAAATGACTCCTCATGAGTCACAAGAACCCTGAGCCTCAGGAGGCACCGAAGGTTCGGGAGGTTCCCTGAAGACCTTCTCCATCTCCTCCAGAACGGTGTGGTACCTGGCTTCCTGAGCCGCCAGGACACGTCGCATGTTGCGCTGATAGGCCGACGCCACACTCGGCAAGCCAAAAGGCATACGAATGTAGCTGTGCGGCGGGCCCTCGCAGCGGCCCACACGCGAAGACCAAAAACGCTACTGAGACACGACCCTGTTGAGCCCTAGGACGTCGATGCAGACGCGCCGCCCAACATCCTCGTCAGGATGCGGAGCTGCGCCTTGTGGGTGGTCGTCGCTGCGCATGGCTCTTGCTTCTTGCAGTTCCTGTATGGTCTTGGTGATGAACTCCTGAGTGGTGGGCACTCCTTGCCCTGTGCTCTCCTGAGGGTCACATGCCGCGAAGCACGCTTCCAACTGGTGCCCAAGTGCCTCCCTCGTGAGGTTGGCAAGGTCTGAGGCCCTCCAGAAGAGAGCCCTCGAGCCCTGCCTAAGGAGGGCGCCGAGCACGCCTTCCTATGCGACGGAGGGAGGCGCCCCTGGAGCGGGCGCTAGTCCTGACGTGGCTTCTGCCGCGACGCCGTCCTCCTGAGGTCCTACGCGGCGCGGCTGCTTCTTCTTGGGATGGTCTCCACAGGGCCCTCGTTTCTGCTGTCGGGGTTGTCGATTGCAGCGGCTTGAAAGGCGCGCTCAAGGGAGCACACCGCATCTCTCTCTTCACACGGGACCGTGATGATTCCTCCGCTTCCTGGCATCTTGAGAACGTTGTAGCCGTGATGAGTGACTGCCATGAACTTGGCCAGGGCTGGATACCTGAGGATGGCATTGTACGGTAGGCGGATGTGCGCGACGTAGAAGTCGATGAGCTCAGTGTGGTAGTTATTGCGCTCCCCGAAGGTGACAGGCAGGCGGGCCTGCCCTATCAGCGTGGTGGAGCCGTCGGTCACTCCTGGGAAAGGCTTGGTGGGCTGGAGCTGCTCATATGGCACTTGGAGGTTGTCGAAGGAGTCGACGGACAGGACGTTGAGCCCTGAGCCGCCGTCGATGAGGGTCTTGGTGACCTGCACATTGCTTATGACTAGGTAACACAACATAGGGAGGGTGCCAGCGGTGGCTGCGCACTTGAGCTGATCCGCCAAGCTGAAAGTGATGGCGCACTGGGACCACCTGAGCGGGCGCGTGGTCTCGAGCATGGGGAGCGCCGCGTTCACCTGGCGAGCAAACTGCTTGAAGACGCGCTGATACAGGCGATCGCACGCGGTATCAGGCGATCACCTGGCTGGGGCCTGGGCGCCACCCAAGATACAGGCGATCGCACGCGGCTCCTGGAAGCCCCCAGCCCCCTCGTCCAGGTGGTGGTCGTCATTCCTTCTTAGTGGCGGCACCGGGGGAAGACCGGCATTGCCCTGGGGGCGATCCTCACGAGGTGGGTCCCTCCAGGCGCCCTCACGAGGTTGGTCCTACCAACGGTCCTCATGAGGTCGGTCGCGCCACTCCTAGCGCGAGCCACAGTTGTCCCAGTGTCCGCCTCCATGTCCTCCTCCTCGACCGTAGCCCCAGTCATTGCGTTCGGGGCGTCGACCGTAGCGTCCCTCGCGTATGGCTCTGAGCTCCTGACAGTCACTAGTGTTGTGGGTGTTCAGGTTGTGGAAGGCACAGAACAGTCGGTCGTTCTTGGATGACTTGGGCCGATCTCTGCCTCGCTTGATGTTGGGCTCCGCTGCAAGCACAGCTATCTCCTTGCGCTTCACGTCCTTGGCCTTGGCCTTCTTCTCCTCCGCGCCCACGGCTGGTGGCTCAAGGAGAGAGAGGCACCCCTCCTCAACTCTTGCGCACCTGTTCACCAGGTTGAACAACTCCTGAGATGTGCAGAGCTCCTCGTGGATGGCGAGCTCTTCCTTCATCTTGACGTCACAGATGCTGTCGGAGAACGCGGAGATGATGGCCTCGTCCGTGACCTTGGGGATCTTGAGGCGGGTGTTGTTGAAGCGCTAGTTGTACTTCTGGAGGGTCTCTCCTGGCTGCTGCTTGATGCTGCGCAGGTCACCCGCGGCTGGTGGACGGTCGCGAGTGCCCTGGAAGTTGGCGACGAAGCGGTCGCGCATCTCGTCCCAGGAGGAGATCGAGCCGTGTTGCAGGTTCAGGATCCAGGAGCGAGCTCCATCCTTGACAGCCATGGGACACCAGTTCGCCATGACCTTTTTGTCGCCATTGGCCGCTTCAATACTCAGCTCATAGAGCTGCAGGAACTCCGCGTGGTCGGCGATATCATCGTAGCGAGGAGGCAGATCCGGCTTGAACTTGCCTGGCCAGGCGACACTACGCTACTCGGGAGTGAAGGCGCGGCAGCCAGCCGTGGTTGCCGGGGCCTGCTTCAGAGGTGGAGCTTGGTCTTGACGAGGTGCACGCTGCGCCGCTGCAGGTGGTACACGGTCTTGACGGGGTGGCGCAGGGAGCGCAGGTGCAGCTTCTCGCGGCCGCGGAATTTCTTGGCAGCTTCTCTCTTCATGCGCGGGCGCCGGGCGCGGCGGATCACGCCGCGGAGTCGCGCGCCTTGGTGCTAAGGAGACGTCTTGGGGCTGAGGTGGTGGAGGTGCGCCATGAGCGCCATCGCCCGCGGCTGGTTGAGGTGGAGGCAGAGAGTGGGACGGCGTTGGAGAAGCCCCCACGGCGCGGACGAGATCGGCGACGCGTTCAAGCCACTCCTCATAGAGGTCGTCGATAGGGCGGTAGCGCAGGAGGTCGTTCGCTGTGAGGAGCGCGACCCGTGCCTCCATGGGAGCATGGTGCGTGTGAGACGAAGAACCGGCAGGGGTCAGCGATGGAGTGGCGGTGCGGCCGTCCTGCCACACCGAAGGATGCAACAAAGACACCTGCTGCTCATTCCCCTCCGGGCCGGTGGCAGCATTGGCGGTGGGGGACGGAGAACAGCGATATGGCTCACCGACGGGAGCCGTCTGAGCGACGCGGGCGGTCAGGGCAGCCCGACGCTCAGCTCGAGCACAGCGAGCGTCTGCCATGGAGATGACAGAGCGACAAACTGATGGAAGGGAGGCTACGACGCACCCCTACCTGGTGCGCCAAATGTCGGATGTGGGGTTCCGACAAACTCTTAAGGTTCGAACACTGGGGTGCGCGTGAAGTCTTTCCTTCCTACCAATCTACGCCCTAGCTCACTAAGATCTCGCGGACGAACTCGACGAACTCGCAACACAGGAAGACACAAGATTTATACTAGTTCGGGCCACCGTTGTGGTGTAATACCCTACTCCAGTGTGGTGGTGGTGGATTGCCTCTAGGGCTGATGATGATCAGTACAAGGGAAGAACAGTCTCCTGAGGTTGAGGTGTTCTTGAGCTCGGTGAGCTTGTGTGTGTGTGGATGGTCTGAATGATCCATTGCTCAATGATCCATGCCTTCGTGATCCGTCTTCCCCCCTTCCTAAGGTGGTGGCTAGTCCTATTGATATTGGCCCTGGTCCTCTTCCCAAATATCGAGCGGGAAGGGAGCCAACAATGGTGGGCTAATTCGAAGGGGGACAGCTAGTACAAGCTATCCTGACAAAAGCGGTCTTCGCCTGCCAAAGGCTCTGGTAGTGACGCTGTCTTGGGGTCCACGATGACCTCCGCGTTACCGTCCTCCTGGTCTTGGTCTCGTTGCACCAATATAGCAACCTTTGCCCGATGCCTCGGTACTCTTCGCATGCGCTGGCCAACTTAGCACCAAAGAAGAAACAAGGACGCTGCGCGCGCTGGCGCCCGCCTGGCGCCGTGCGTCATGGCTCACGTCATGAGGGCCCCGTGAGGTTTGCCCTGCCTTGATATCTCTGCTTCTCGTGAGCCTGCCTCTCTAGGCTACTCCAGAGGAGGTCTTGCGTCATCCGCCTCGCGAGCCTTGGACCCTTGCGAGGGTCTTGGATGCTTTGTTGGTGAAGATGGGCCGTATGGCCTACTGGCTCAGCCACGCCGCGGGCCGCAGGCAGGCAAGTCTGGGGACTCCCGTTCCCAGGACGCCGACAACGATGGTGTGCCCGCCATCCTGCAATATAGGTTGTTTGATTTATATCTGACGGATAGGAAGGCAACTATGTCAATTTTGCAAAATGGTACCCACACACCTCTCCACAATTGCAAATAAGGCCTTCCCTCATTCATCTTTTTTCTCTCACAAGATAAACTAGTCATACAAATGCATCTTGATGTTACGTGCAACACACGTGCATCTTGCTAGTAGGAGTAGAAATATGAACATTTACAATAGCAAATATATATGATGTGAAAGTATATTCAATAATGAATCTAATGGTATTAATTTGTTATTGTATATGTTATTATTTCTGTCTATGAACTTTGTCAAAGTTCACAAAGTTTGACTTTCAGCAAAGCTAAAATGCGGAGTAAATAAAACATAGGGAGTACGCAGGGACTAGTATAGTTACTACTACCGGACCATGGTAAGTTGGACCCCTAACTGCGGGCACGGACCGGGCACACCTCAATTATTCTTTCAAACAATCGGACACCTACATTTAGCACACCATCTGGCTACTCAATCAAGTGTTACGCTTCACTACTTCAAAAGGAAAAGGGTGGCACCATAACCAAAACCACCACACTTGGGGCCATGGTAAAAACTTGGATCTGCACCTAGGGCACAAAAACCACTTGTTTGAAACCACTTGTTATGCGCCTAATGCGCAACGCGGAGCACTAACGCTCGAATATGGCCTGGAAAACAGGGAAACCGACATGTGGGGCACACCTGTCGGGACGACGTGGCGCAGACTAGTCCAATGGAGGAGCTGGCCCATGACCACCTCGCCACCGGCAACCGTTCATGTGGGGCTTAGGGGCCATCAATGTGGCGCAGCTCCAGCACTGCCTTTGGACAGGGCGGCCGCGCTGAGTGACACACTCATCGTCGCTGGACACGATGGGTTTCAGTGTGCCGAGGGTGGCGTTAGCGCTGTGGCACGACCATTAGATAAACACCCGGCTCGTCGAGGATGCACGGGGCGCCGAAGTGCGCGCGCGCCGCGACGCGTCCGCGGAGTGGTGTAGCGCAGCCAACTGCATCCTGAGGACCTGAGACCATGCCAGGTCGTCTTGCATTTTCGATGACATGTGCGGTCGCATGTGAGCAAAGTGCATCTCCAACGTTGCCATGACCGTAGCTGACTACCCTAGCACACCAAAAACCCTCGTTCCTCGCGCCATCGCGTGGTGCGTTCCCAGCTAGTGCCATTTGCCAGAATTCATGTTGTCCGTCTGTATGCCGTCGTTAAGACGCTCGGTGGCTGAGGAACAAACTCCGACGACTTAATGACGCGCCCGGATGCTTTGGCCTCACAGGAATGCGCTACTTAAAGTGGGAATGCCCAGATAACCTCCACACCATAGTGCATCATCCTGCTACCTGGCACCACATCTTCCATGACCGCGAGCGCGAACGCTTTGTGGGAGAGCTTTGTATTCGGGGATGAAGCTCGAGGTCGCCGCCCTAGCTCAAGTCGCCGCTCGCGACGCAATAGCGGCGTAGCCAGATGCGGACGCGAGCGCACAAGCGGTGGCCACGATGGAGGCCGACAACGGGAGCACCATCAGCCATGCATCCTACTTGACGCCGTCCAACGTCCGGCACCGCCGAGGTCGGGGACTCCTCTGAGGATCAGTAGGGCATGAGAGGCGGTAGGGCATGGCGTGCAAACTGTCCGGTCTGTCTCCCGTGTTCTACTCTTCCTCGCCGGAGACCACACCTTTGTCTTGAACCCCACCCCTATACATGGAGATCGCGGATGGAGGACGTCGGTCACCGCTGTAGAATAGGTTTAGGGTCGGGTTTCTTTTATTTTTCTGTACTATTAATGTTTGAAATGTAATGAAAGTCTGTCGTGTTTGCATTAATCTCGGCCGGTGTATATGAACTTTCACAATAATATAGTATATTGTAGGAGTACTAGCAAGATGCATGTGTGTTGCACGGGACATCAAGATCTTGTGGGAGAAATGGGTGAACGAGGGAACGCCTTATCTGCAAATGTGGAGAGGAGTGCGGGTAAATTGTCATAGTTTTCTTCCTATCCGTTAGATATAGATCAGACGGCCCATATTGCAGGACGGCAGGCACGCCATCATCACCAACTCTTCTTTTCATTGAACCGAGACAAAGCTATCATGCGAAATAAATAAACCCATAGGGTCTACATACACAATTTATCTTAGGCACTCCAATAGTACGTCCACTACACATTCACGCATTTCACATCTTTCTAGATCTTCGGGAACCTACGAAAGTGTTAACATAAATTGCCTCTCTCTCCTCCCTGATTTTCATGGTAGTGGGCCCCTCCCTCCCCCAATCTACAATCAACAGCTCACATGTTTCACATTATGTTAATTATGTAACATTACTCATCAAAAAAACCCAACTAAGATAACCTCCCAGCATATCGCGCGGGAAAAGACCCGCCTGGGCCATTTTAGTTGGGATTACTGGATTACTAGTAGTAGTATCGATGGATCGCGCGAAGCACCAAGTTTTTTTTGAGGGGGCGAAGCACCTAGTTAAAAAGGAAAAGGGGGGTACACTCATAGCACACCTGTCATGGTTGCATTGCGCCCCACACACGTTCGGTCCTACACACGGCTCACACAAATGGAACACGCTTCGCTTGCCTCTTCGCTGACACATGGGACTGCACTTGGAGAAACCGACCATGCACCAAACACCACCCGCCCACTGCACGACCCCCCCCCCAAATTCCGCCCAAATCCCAAATTCAACCGCCCTTCGGCCAACTAGCCAATAATATTCCCCAAACCCCCTC
>NC_041384.1:360357200-360521757 GCF_002162155.2 Triticum dicoccoides | reverse complement strand
CCTCCACTCCATTCGCTCCGCCAAAGCCTCCCTCCCCGCCGGTCCGATACATCGGCGCCGCGGTTCTTCGAGGGGACGCACAGCGATCCTCTCGCTCCCACAGTATGCTCTCGTTGACTGTCGTCCTCGAGCCGCGCCGCCACCGCTGGCGACGTTCTTGTGGAGGCGCACGGCGGGCAGCATCACCACCGCTAGCGACGTACGTGTGGAGACACACGGCGGTCAGCTTCTCCCACGATACGTGCATTCTAGACTGAGGCCCCGTGCATGTCGGTGTAGCCTTGAATGTTAGCTGATAGACGCTATTAATCTCACTATTTGCCGAAGTAGTTTACAATCAATATGCTCTACTTAAGATGATTCCTTGCCCTGTTCCGCACTCAATCTGCTTAGCTAAGATGGCATGCCAAGCCCGATTAGTTGCTAAAATATCCTGCCATATATTTATTGTGACGTAGATTGCCATGGTCTAGTAGCCAATCTGTTAGGTGAAATAGCTCTACACCGTTTTATACATGATCTTTGTTGCTGCGACGGCCTTCGATAGTTCGATGGCTGTGTGCTCGGCCTCATTGACTATTGAAATAGCCTGCCATAATTTACCACTAAAATCTGTTTGATGAATTAGCTTTGAATATATTTCTTTACTTAGATATGCTCGTCCAAATATCTTGCCATAGCTTTAGCCATCGACCTAGGTATTTTTTCTGGACTTCATAAAAAAGCATATATGTTTTTCCTGTAATATCTAGTAGAAGAACTAATATGTATGTATAACAAATGGACGGGACTTGGATAACTTCTGCTTGAAGATTCTCCACTGCATATGTCGAGGGGGTTGAAAACTTCATGAACTTTATCAGAGCTGAGTACGGTGGTCCGAAATCAGATGTGGTTTGCTCGTGTAGCAGCTGTATGAATTCAGTTACAAGAGCCCAGTCAACTGTGCAAAATCATCTACACTTGTATGGGATGTCGGTCACATATACTAGATGGGTTCATCATGGTGAAGCTGTGAACGTCAATGTTATTGACTACATGGAAGCAGCAGATCACCATCTTGATCTGCCTGATGCTCAGGTGGAAGAGGAGGAGGAGGTGGTAGTGGCGGAGCTAGTGAGTTTGACCAACATTGAAACAATGCTACGAAATGCTCATGCATTTCGTGAACTTTCACCTACAGAATAAAAATGGTGGGCCTGCATGTTGGAACAATGCAACGTGGTTGTCACCCCAGGAAATAAGCTGTCAGTATTCTCAGCTATGGTCACCTTTCTTCAGGTGAAGACATCTGAGCGGATGACCAACAAATCATTCGATGTGATGTCGGCTGCTTTCTGCAAAGCTTTCCCAGATGCGTCTGAGCTGCCACACACCTACAGTAAAATGAAGAATTTTCTTCGTGAATTTGGAATTGGATATGATATGATCCATGTTTGAAAGAATAATTGTGTTCTGTTCCGGAAGGATTATGCCAACTTAAGTGAGTGCCCGAAATGCAAATCATCAAGATGGAAAGATGGCGATGCTGTGAAGAGGATTCCTCATAATGTTTTGAGACATTTTCCACTTAAACCAAGATTGCAGAGGTTGTTTCATGATGCTGAAACAAGAGAGGATGTACTGTGGCATTCTAGGAACTAGGAGTACAGACATCAGAATGTAAAGAGCCATCCATCACATGGTAGTGACTGGAAAAGCTTCAATTAGAAACACAAAGAGTTTGTTGCTGACCCGAGAAACATTAGACTTGGCTTAGCTTCAGATGGATTTAACCCATTTGGCCACCAAAGCGCCACATATAGCATGTGGCCAGTGCTTGTTATCCCTTACAACATGCCTCCAAATGTATGCACCAAAGAATCAAACTACATGATGGCCTTTCTCATCCGAGGTCCAAAAAGTCCTGGAAATGATTTTGATTTATTCATGGAGCATCTTGTGGAGGAACTTCAATAGCTATGGAGGGGTGTTCTCACTCGAGAGCTATATAGCAGCCCACAAGCTAATTTCTTTCTACGTGCTGTTATAATTTGGTGCATCCATGATTATCCGGCTTTGGGCACTATGTCAGGGAGAACGACACATGGTTACAATGCATGTGTTCGCTTTGACGGGAATCCATTGTCATACGCAATACTTAGCAAGGTCTATTACATTGGACACCGCCATTTCCTTGCCAAGGACAAGCCACGTCCTACAAAATACCGAAGACATGTGTTCAGTGCAAAGCATGAAAACCGCGATGCGCCAAAGAGGCTCACCGTCGATGAGTTGCAAGTGGAATTAGAGAAGGTCAGGCATATTACACCAGGAAACCATCCTGATAATGGTAGCGGGAAAAGGAAGCATGGCAGGGCAGAAGAGAGATTATTGTTTACCCGCGGGTCCACTTTGTGGGACTTGGAGTATTGGAAAGATTTGGATCTGCGACATAATCATGATGTGATGCACATCGAGAAAAATATATGTGACAGCATTATCGGCACACTTCTTAATATTGAAGGCAAGACGAAAGATACCTTAAAATCTAGGATTGATTTGACACACCTGGGTATTAGAAAGGATTTGCAGGTGCAATATGAAGGTAAACCATGGGATATGGCACCAGGTGTGTACGTCTTGGACAAGGCAAAAAGAAAAGAATTATGCGAGATCCTGTCACGTGTAGATTCCCACATGGATTTGCTTCCAACCCTGAAAGGAGAGTCAGTGCAGATGGAAACAAGGTACAAGGGTTGAAAACTCATGACTGCCACATCATACTTCAGAGGGTTTTACCTGTTATCCTTAGAGGATTGGCCCGCCCTGACTTATACAGAGCACTTGCAGAGTTGGGACAATTCTTGAGGGAACTCTGCAGCAGAAATATCAGGGTAGATGTTTTGGAGCGTCTTAGAGACAGGATACCAACTATCCTATGCGACCTTGAGAAGATATATCTTCCAGCCTTCTTTGATGTGACGGTGCATTTGGCTGTTCATCTACCTGATGAGGCACTACTTAGAGGTCCCGTACAGTATGGCTGGATGTACCCTATTGAAAGGCAGCTCGGCACTTTCTAGGGCTATGTTAGGAGCAGAGCTAGACCCGAGGGTTCCATTGCAGAGGCCTACATTGCTACAGAAGCATTGACATTCTGCTCAAAATACATTGAAACAGCTGATCGACTCAGCAAAGAGGTGGGTGAAGACAATCCCGGGCTCAATGTTTTCGATTATTCTGTTTGAGTTACAGGGAAGTGTCGACAAGAGGACAAACCTAAAGATTTGTACAAAATGGTTTGGTATGTGTTGAACAACTGTCCTAAGATACTACCTTATATCAAGTAAGTGCTAATTACTGCAACTTATACATCATAATCTACTAAACGCGGCACATTCTTATATATTTAGATGTTTGACACGATCACTATGTTGTGCAGCATCTACAAACAGGAGTTACTGCCGCAAAATCCAAGAAACATTGACAATCTGGTTATGGCACGATTTGCGAAATGGTTCAAGATCCATGTAAGGTTTTGAATTGCACTATCAGTTTTTTTAATATATTGAGTACATAAGATGATCAGCTTGTCTAATTTTTAACCATAGGTTAAGGAGATGCGGGAGAATGGGCTGGCAGATGATGCCCTTTACGCACTAGCAATGGGTCCTGATACTCAGGTAAGACATTATGAATCTTGCGTTGTTGGAGATGTGCGCTACAACACCCTTGCACGCGACGAAGGTAGGAAGACACAAACAGTGCCATCATGAGCACGCATACGTATGGCATAGAGACAACTGAAATGTATGCTAACATAACAGACATTGTTCAGTTGCAGTTTATCTGCAGTTTGGAGGATCATCTGTGTGTGCTTCTGTTGTGCTATCGTTGGTATAACCTATTTTCAAGGATCGCAAAACCCAGAGCTGATGATTATTTCAACTCCATCAATGTCAATGCAGCGTACTAGACCAACGAGCCTTTTATTTTGGCAAATCAAGCAACACGGATATTTTTCTTGGAAGACACATTTGCACGTAGCGATGACAGGAGAGTATTGCAAAGGTTTGAGCAGAGGAATTCGTTTAATGAAGTTGCACAACAAGATGATGCTTACACTACTCCTGATGTACATGAGTCCACAGATGTTCCTAATATCTTTGAGAACCATCACGTCAATGACGCTAGCAAAAAGATTGCCTGTCATGCTGTGGACATACAAGAGTTGATCAAGAAGAAGCCAACGTTCAAGGACATTGAGGATGAAGAAGAAGATGACACTCTGGGGAATTACGATTATGTAACATCCCAAATTTCAATTTGGATGTTTATAATAGATCATTCATATGCATCCATGATTTATGCATTTTTGCCCCATTTGTTTTATTTGATTTTTGATCAAAGGAACTTTGAGCAACTCAAGGACCAAAAGAGAGAGTTGGAAGTTTCCCTAAAAACCAATTTTGAATTTTTTCGAAGTTGGAAGTTTGGATCAAATTTGGTTTCACCAAAAAAAATTCATTTCCACTATATCAAAAATAAAATTGAGAGAGAAGATAAAATGACTTCTTCAAAATCAGAAAAGAAAATATTGGAAATTGAATTTGGAACCAAAAATATATTTGTTGAGTTTTATTTGCAATTTATTTTATTAGTTTAGCAAAAATGTTTATTTTAAAAATTTGCATTTTAGGTCGGATAAATGTTCACAAGGTCATATATAAGACCATATTATTACGTGAACATTTTTCTTCAGATCTAAATAATAATTCTGAGAGAGCGAACAATTTATTTATTGATTATCTAGTCTAATATTGATTTTAGTTAAGATTTCTCTCGGTCAGCCTATCTAGCCCATCTATCTATTTTTTTCTCCTTTGCCCTTGACCCAACTTCTCCCGCTAAGGCCCATATCTTCCAGCCCAACCGATAGCCATTTTCCTCCTCTCATCGTTACAGGAACATGAACAGAGAGCAACAACCATGGATGCCTGTACCTCGATCCCTCCCTTCCTCTCCCTCTCCTAACTCAATAATTGCCGGAACTGGTTCCCCTTACCTCCCTCGACCCCTCCCATCCCCTGGTGCGCCTCCTAGACAGCCATAATGGCCACCACAAATGCTTCATACTGCAGCCATTAAACACATTAATTCCGGCAATGCCCCACTCTCCTCTGGCTTCCCCTGACCCTCTATAAAAGCCCACGGAGACGACCAAGTTCCCCTTGTCCGAAGCCCTCTCCTTCTGAAGCTTTTCCCCCTCTCTAACCTCGCCAATTGCTCGTCGGAGTTCGTGTATTCCGGCGGCTTCTCCACCGCGCCAGGAGACGAGAACTATCACGTCGCACTGCTGCTCGGATCAGCCTCATCGTCCTCTACACCATCCCGCACACATCCTTCGCCGAAGCACAACGGATCCACCATCTTCCTCATCTCCAGCGACAAGTCCGGTGCGCACCAAGCCAACCAATTAGAAAGTGCCACTTGGCATCTGGCCGAATTTATTTCTCTCTTTCCAGTATTTTTCCAATCTCAGATTCTATATCAATTCTTGGTTCTAGTATATCTTTTAGTCTATAGATCTGATTTAGTTGATTCTTTTTCCTAATGCTTCATCAAAATATCCTCTATCTAGAGAACCAAACGAAAAATATTTTTGAAAATTTTAAAATTTGAATTCAAACAGATCTGAATTCAAACTTCGTTAGGCCGTAACTCGAGTTTCGTAACTCCGTTTTAGGTGATTCTTTTTGCAAATCGAAGCCTGTAACATGTACTTTCTGTTAAAACCAAAATCATTTATTTTTGTTACTGTAAAAATTACATTCTGTACAGAAACTTTATTTGGTTGTTTTTGAAGTTTTCCGAAGTCCTCTCTTTGTTTTTCTTTTTGATTCTTTGCTTGTATGCTTATGTATGTTATTGCTTGCTTACGCTAGATCATCTGGAGTGCGAGGCTTGCTATTATGAATCTTTAGAGTTCAATGATCGTCAGCAAGGCAAGTTCACACTTTGATCATACTTTTAAATACCCAGTTTTTACTATGTATTAGTTTCACCCTCAAAGATTGCATTAGTAGGATTGGGAACATGTGGTTATGTTTTGTAGTTCATGTGGTAGGAACCTATGACCTTTGATCACCCCGGGAATATTCATTATATCATATCTTGCTTAGCCATGCTCGTAGACGGGGATTGGTATGTGTGTTCCATGCAAGCTATGAGAGTTAATAATTTTGGGATAACCTAAGGTGGCAACTTTAATACACATCTGGGTGGATTGTTTGGGGCACCTGGAGTAACCAGTGCTTCCCCAAGGGGAATCCCAGAGTACCCGTGTGATTACCCTAGGTCCGCCACCCAGGCTCAAAGGGATCATAAGATATTTCATGCCTAGAAACTTCCGTGTGCAGCCACAAGCCATTATGGGCTCTGGTATAGTTGAGTAAGTTGTGTGACCTCTTTCCGTGGTAGACTAGATGATGTAGGGGAAAGTAGGTGTACCGGTCTACCCAGGGTTAAGGGGAAACGCTTCTGAAAGGCTATGTCTCGATCTTCTGATCATGGAGGTGGTCGAGTCTTGTGGGGAAAAGTGCGCAAACCTCTGCAGAGTGTACAAACTAATCATGATTAGCCGTGTCCCCGGTTATGGACAACTTGAGTATCTAGAAGTGAATTATTAGTTGATCTCATCACTCTATTTAATGAAATTATTGGGTTACTAATAACTTGGGAATTTTTGGGATTGAGTTGGAGGAACCTTCTCAACAATGGCATTTTAATTTAGTAGTAAATAAAAAAATTATTCCTTTTTTGTAGGGTAAAATTGGCTTTATGCAAAAATTAAACTTAGAGCCTCCACCAGCTAAATTTGCATATAGAGATAGTCTTTTTATTTATTATTATTCTATGGTGTGAAATTGCCAGCATATTCCAGGTGCTGACCTACACGGCTGCAATATCTCATGTTGAAGACTTTTCCGACGAGGATTAAAGTTGCGATAGGTCGTTGTTCTGCACTCAGTTTGCCATGGAGTTGGATGGACTCATTTACCTTTGAAGCTTCCGCGGTTATTTTTATTTTAGATAGCCTTTGGCCATATTATTGTAATAAATACTCTTTTGAGAACCTCGATGTAATAAAGTGTGATTGAACTCTGTTATAATTCCTTGAGTACTGTGTGTGTCAGCATACCGATCCAGGGATGACACTTAAGCACAGAGACTTCGATCAATTTTTGGTTTGGTCCTACAAGATGGTATCAGAGCACATGCTGACTGTAGGACGCGACCACTAGGAAATGGAAAGCCATAGGAAGAAAACTTTATTTTACGACTTCCTTAAATATCCGTTGGTCTATAGTCTTCTCTATTCATTTCTATCTCTTCTCCACTTCAATAAAATAGTTGTTGAACCCCATCACCAAGTTACTCAGCCCAATGAGACCATGACCTATGAAGGCATCATTGACGAAGAAGAAGAAGAAGCTAGAGTTGACATTGATTTGAGGAGATTTAGTTCAGACCACCACTACCAAGTTGAGTCCAACGAATGATTGCGGTAGTATGAAGAGATCATATCTCTTGTGGATATGACCTTACCTGTAGGTTTTTTGCTTTTGTGGTGTGATCTGTGTAAATTGCTTGATTTGAATTTTCTTGCTATCATAAGCATATGGGTAGTGATTTCTCTCATTATGCCCTTATTCTATTCTAATTTCTCATCCACTCTAAACCTAACATATGCCTCCAAGACGTGACCCAGAATTCCCACCGGAACCTACCAAGTTGATCCAGAACCAGAATGCCCTCATGCAGCTACTCATCCAGAATCAGAATCAGAACAACAACAACCCACCGCCGCCACCCTCGGTCGACAACCTTACCCGTTTCCTGAGGTTGAACCCACCAGTGTTCTCTTGCAGCACAGAGCCGATCGTTGCAGATAACTGGCTTCGCAAGATCGAAAGAGAGCTGACCACCGCAGGATGCACTGACACTGAGAAGGTGCGCATTGCCGCACATCAACTGGATGGACCAGCAGCCTCATGGTGGGATAATTACACCACCACATTCCCCATAGCCAATGTGACTTGGGATCAATTCCAGTAGGCGTTCCGTACTGCACATGTTTCAGCCGGAGCTATGAGTCTGAAGAAGCGTGAGTTCCGCAACTTACGCCAAGGAAATCATTCTGTTGGTGATTATGTGGAGGAATTCAGCAAGTTATCCAGGTATGCTCCTGGAGACGTGGCTGGTGATGCCGCTAAGCAGGAGAAATTTCTGGAGGGACTAAATGATGATCTGGGACTTCAGTTGACTGTGGCTACTTTTAACAATTATCAAGAGTTGGTCGACAAGGCTCTCATTCTGGAAGGCAAGCAACAGCAGGTGGAGAATCACAAGAGGAAGTACGGATAGGGAAAGTACAACTCTGGAGTTCAGCAGAAGCCCCGCTATACCCCAAACACGGGAAATAATGGATCAGGATCCGCCAAGTATGGTGGACACACTCACCATAACCATGGAGGAAATTCACATCATGGAGGGAATGGACACAACCATAATGGACATAGGAATGGCAATGGGAACAAAGGAAACAACAATCAGCATCAGTCCAACCCCGCTACACCGGCAAAGAAGGA
The DNA here is from genome assembly GCF_002162155.2 of Triticum dicoccoides. Taxonomy (NCBI): domain Eukaryota; kingdom Viridiplantae; phylum Streptophyta; class Magnoliopsida; order Poales; family Poaceae; genus Triticum; species Triticum dicoccoides. The sequence continues at coordinate 360,513,124 of NC_041384.1, read as the reverse complement.
TATGAGCCACATTACCTGTTTCAAGTGCGGGAAAACCGGACACTACACCACTGTTGCCCTGAGGCCAAGAACAGGAATGGTAATGGAAGCTCTGGAGGCAAGAAGCCCAATCCCTTCACCAGAGGTCAGGTGGACCATGTCAATGTGGAGGAAGTTTATGACCAACCTGACGCCATTGTTGGTAAGTTCTTGATTAATTCATTTACAACCCTTGTTCCTTTTGACACTGGTGCATCACATTCATTCTTATCAAGGGGGTTTGTGGATAAGTTTAAGGTGCCGACCGTAGCCCTTAAGTCACCGATGTTAGTGAGTTCCCCAGGAGCAGAGTATATGGCTAGTCAGAGATGTTTTCAGTTGCCATTGACCATAGGGAGACACGTTTTCCCCACAGACCTCATCATCCTAGAATCACAAGGATTGGACATAATTCTAGGCATGGACTGGTTATCCAAGTATGAAGGGAATATTGATTGTGCTCGTAAGACAATTCTTCTCGCCATCCTAGAGGGGAAATGGATCAAGTATGTGTCGAGGCATACGCCAAGGAGGACTCAAGTGAATTCTCTTTCGGGAGTTGTTCAGGAGGAAGTACCAGTTGTGAAGGAATATCTTGATGTATTCCCCGAGGAATTGCCCGGCATGCCACCGGATCGGGACATAGAGTTTTTGATCGAATTGTTACCAGGCACCGGACCAATATCCAAGAGACCGTACCGGATGCTCGCAAATGATCTGGAGGAAATTAAGAAGAAAATTAAAGAATTATTGGAGAAAGGTTATATTAGACCGAGTTCATCACCATGGGGAGCCCCAGCGCTTCTAGTTGAGAAGAAGGATGGATCCTTGAGAATTGTTGTAGATTATCGTGCGCTGAATGAGGTGATGATCAAGAACAAGTACCCTCTGCCGATGATCAATGATTTGTCTGACCAGCTACAAGGAGCAAAAGTTTTCTCAAAGATCGATCTTTGATCAGGATATCACCAGCTGAAGATTCGAGAACAGGATATACCCAAGACAGCCTTTACCACGAGATATGGACTTTATGAGTACACAGTCATGTCTTTTGGTTTGACTAATGCCCCTACCTATTTTATGAGTATGATGAATAAGGTATTCATGGAGTTCTTGGATAAGTTTGTTGTGGTATTCATTGATGACATATTGATTTACTCGAAGAATGAAGAAGAACACAAGGAACATTTGCGCTTGGTTCTTGAGAAGCTCAGGGAACATCAATTATACGCAAAGTTCAGCAAATGCGAATTCCGGTTGAAGGAAGTCGGATTTCTTAGACATGTTATATCAGGAGAAGGAATAGTAGTAGACCCCTCAAAGGTTGAAGCCGTCACTGAATGGAAGGCACCCACCTCAATCGGAGAGATTCGCAGTTTTCTTGGACACGCGGGATATTACCGGAGGTTTATTGAGAATTTCTCCAAGATCGCGAAGCCCATGACAGAGTTATTGAAGAAATACACTAAGTTTGTTTGGATCAACGAATGTGAGGCCAGTTTCCAGGAGTTAAAGAAACATTTGGTCACAGCCCCAGTGCTAATTCTTCCGAATATACGCAAGGATTTCCAAGTATATTGCAACGCTTCTCCTCAGGGACTTGCAGGTGTTCTTATGCAAGAGGGAAGAGTTGTTTCGTATGCCTCATGTCAGCTTCGACCTCATGAGTGGAATTATGCCACACATGATTTGGAGTTAGCAGCCGTAGTGCATGCACTCAAGACCTGGAGACATTTTCTTATCGGAAATCATTGTGATATTTACATGGATCATAAGAGTTTGAAATACATCTTCATGCAGAAGGAGTTGAACCTTAGGCAGAGAACATGGTTGGAGCTCATAAAGGATTATGACATGAAATTGCACTATCACCCAGGAAAGGCCAATGTTGTGGCAGATGCATTGAGCCGCAAGAGCTATGTTAATACCCTCACAGCAGGAGGATTACCTCAGGAGTTAATTGATGATCTCAGAGATCTTCGATTGGAGATAGTACCACGAGGTTTTGTTGCCGCAATGGAAATTCAATCCACTTTGTTGGGAAAGATCCTAGAAGCCCAGAAGTTAGACAAAGGCATTGTGGAGATAAAGGGAAGGATGAACTAAGGAAAGGCAGAAGGATTTCGTGAGGATGAACATGGAACCTTATGGTTTGAGCAACGTATTTACGTGCCAAATGACCCAGAGATCTGGAAATTGATTCTTCAGGAGGCTCATGATTCGCCTTATTCAGTACATCCGGGCAACACCAAGATGCATTTGGACTTGAAGGAAAGTTTCTGGTGGATAGGTATGAAGAAGGATATTGTAGAGTATGTCACAGTATGTGACGTATGTCAGAGGGTTAAGGCAGAGCACCAGAAACCAGTAGGATTACTTCAGCCTTTGCCGATACCAGATTGGAAGTGGGACAAGCTTGGCATGGACTTCATTACAGGATTACCCAGGACCCGATTAGGCTATGATTCTATTTTGGTAGTGGTTGATCGCTTGACTAAGGTAGCTCACTTCATCCCCGTGAAAACCACATATTCAAGTGCTAAGTTAGCCAAGATATACATGACAAGGATCGTATGTCTGCATGGAGTTCCGAGGACCATTGTATCAGATAGAGGAACACAATTTACCTCAAAGCTTTGGCATCAGTTACATGAAACTTTGGGTACCAGGCTGGAGTTCAGTACATCGTTTCATCCGCAGACAGATGGGCAGACCGAGAGAGTCAATCAGTTTCTGGAGGACATGTTGAGAGTTTGTGCGCTAGATTATGGATCTAGTTGGGATGATAATTTGCCTTACATAGAGTTCTCATATAACAACAGCTATCAAGCTAGTTTGAAAATGGCCCCTTTCAAAGCTTTGTACGGAAGGAGGTGCAGAACACCATTGATGTGGGATGAAGTTGGAGACCGTAAATTATTCGGACCAGATTTAATTAGAGATTCAGAGGAGAAAGTCAAGCTGATCCGCGGCAGACTCAAGGTAGCCCAATCCAGACAGAAGAGTTATGCTGATACTAAACGCAAGGAGGTAACCTATGAAGTGGGAGATAGAGCATATCTGTGTGTGTCGCCACTTCGAGGAGTTAAACAATTTGGAGTCAAAGGAAAGTTAGCACCACAGTTTGTGGGGCCGTATGGGTGAAGTTGCCTACAAGTTGGAATTACCATAAGCCTTGTCAGGAGTTCGTGATGTGTTTCACGTTTCCCAGTTGAAGAAGTGCCAGGCGGAGATGGCCGATATTCCTTTGAGAGATACAGTGCCACTAGAGGCCATACAGTTGGATAGTGATCTGACCTATGAGGAGAAGCCCGTCAAGATTCTCGAGACTGCAAGCAGGGTTACCCGCAGCAAGGTCATCAAGTTTTGCAAGGTTAAGTGGAGTCATCATACTAAGGAAGAAGCCACCTGGGAACAAGAAGAAGACCTCCGACAGGACCACCCACACCTTTTTGCTAGCCAACCTGAATCTCGAGGGCGAGATTCATCTTAGGGGGGGGAGGGGGTAGGTTTGTAACATCCCAAATTTCAATTTGGATGTTTATAATAGATCATTCATATGCATCCATGATTTATGCATTTTTGCCCCATTTGTTTTGTTTGATTTTTGATCCAAGGAACTTTGAGCAACTCAAGGACCAAAAGAGAGAGTTGGAAGTTTCCCTAAAAACCAATTTTGAATTTTTTTTCGAAGTTGGGAGTTTGGATCAAATTTGGTTTCACCAAAAAAAATTCATTTCCATTATATCAAAAATAAAATAAAAAGAGAAGATAAAATGACTTCTTCAAAATCAGAAAAGAAAATATTGGAAATTGAATTTGGAACCAAAAATATATTTTTTGAGTTTTATTTGCAATTTATTTTATTAGTTTAGCAAAAATGTTTATTTTAAAAATTTCCATTTTAGGCCGGATAAATGTTCACAAGGTCATATATAAGACCATATTATTATGTGAACATTTTTCTTCAGATCTAAATAATAATTCTCAGAGAGCGAACAATTTTTTTATTGATTATCTACTCTAATATTGATTTTAGTTAAGATTTCTCTCTGTCAGCCTATCTAGCCCATCTATATATTTTTTCTCCTTTGCCCTTGACCCAACTTCTCCCACTAAGGCCCATATCTTCCAGCCCAACCGATGGCCATCTTCGTCCTCTCATCGTTACAGGAACATGAACAGAGAGCAATGATACGTCTCCAACGTATGTTTAATTTTTGATTGCTCCATGCTATATTAGCTACTGTTTCGGACTATATTGGGCTTTATTTTCCACTTTTATATTATTTTTGGGACTAACCTATTAACCGGAGGCTGTCACGCCCTCGATACGGCTATATCTCCCATGTGTCGAAGCACGACTTAGAGGCATAACCGCATTGAAAGCAATGTCGCAAGTGAGGTAATCTTCACAGAACCCATGTAATACATAAGGGAAAGAGATACATGGTTGGCTTACAATCGCCACTTCACACAAATACATGAATAAAGCATTACAACATCCAAATACAATCAAGGTCCGGCTACGGAACCAAAATAAAAGAAGAACCCCAAATGCGACAAGGTCCCCGATCGACCCCAACTGGGCTCCACTACTAATCAACTGGAAACGGAAACAACATAACAAACACGATCTTCATTGAGCTCCTCCTTGAGCTTGGTTGCGACATCTGCACAGTTGAACGGCACCTGCAAGCTGGTTTTGGAAGTATCTGTGAGTCACGGGGACTCAGCAATCTCGCACCCTCGCGATCAAGACTATTTAAGCTTATGGGTAAGGTAAAGGTATGAGGTGGAGCTGCAGCAAGCGACTAGCATATATGGTGGCTAACATATGCAAAAGAGAGCGAGAAGAGAAGGCAAAGCACGATCGAGAAACTATGATCAAGAAGTGATCCTAGAACAACCTACGTCAAGCATAACTCCAACACCGTGTTCACTTCCCGGACTCCGCCGGAAAGAGACCATCACGGTTACACACGCGGTTTATTCATTTTAATTAAGGTCAACTTTAGGTTTTCTACAACCGGACGTTAACAAATTCCCATCTGCCCATAACCGCGGGCACGGCTTTCAAAAGTTCAAATCCCTACAGGGGAGTCCCAACTTAGCCCATGACAAGCTCTCATGGTCAACGAACGAATAGACCTCCTCCCGAGATATTCCGATCAGAACCGGTATCCTGGTTCTACAAGACATCCTCGACAATGGTAAAACAAGTCTAGCAAAGCCGCCCGATGTGCCGACATCCTGATGGGAGCTGCACATATCTCGTTCTCAGGGCAACATCGGATAGGTCAAGCTACGAGTAAAACCAGGCCTCAAGTTTCCCCGAGGTGGCCCCGCAGGCTGCCCATTTTGGACCAACACTTAGACAACACTGGCCTGGGGGGGTTAAAATAAAGATGACCCTTGGGCTGGCCTAACCCAAGGGAAAAAAGGCTAGGTGGCGAATGGTAAAACCAAGGTTGGGCCTTGCTGGAGGAGTTTTATTCAAAGCGAACTGTCAAGGGGTTCCCATTATAACCCAACCGCGTAAGGAACGCAAAATCCGGGAACATAACACCGATATGACGGAAACTAGGGCGGCAAGAGTGGAACAAAACACCAGGCATAAGGCCGAGCCTTCCACCCTTTACCAAGTATATAGATGCATTAATTAAATAAGATATATTGTGATATCCCAACAAAATATCCATGTTCCAACATGGAACAAGCTTCAATCTTCACTTGCAACTAACAACGCTATAAGAGGGGCTGAGCAAAGCGGTAACATAGCCAAACAATGGTTTGCTAGGACAAGGTGGGTTAGAGGCTTGGTTCAACAATATAGGAGGAATGATAAGCAAGTGGTAGGTATCGCAGCATAGGCATAGCAAAAGAGCGAGCAACTAAGCAAGCAAAGATAGAAGTGATTTCGAGGGTATGATCATCTTGCCTGAAATCCCGCAAGGAAGAAGAACGAGTCCATGAAGAAGACAAACGGACGTAGACGAACGGTTCCTCACAAACACGACATTATCGGAACCAACCCAAAGAAGCAACACCGGAAAGAAGCAAACAACATAGTAAAACATCCACCACAATAAACATGACATGATGCACAACCAAGTATGATGCATGTCCGGTTTAATGAAGCATGGCATGGCAAAATGCACAAACAATCCTACAAATTAAGTGGAGCTCAACATGCAACTCCGTTGCATATTGACGAAACACCACATGACTTATTTAGTTCTCTCTCGTTAGGTACTCAACAATAGTAAATGTTGTTTAAGCATGGCAAGAGGTGAAGCATAACAAAACTATATCATCTAAACAATTTAAATGGGGCCGGACATAACAAATAACAAATCCGGCAAATCCCCATATGCCTTAGTAATTTAATGCAACAACAATTTAAACATTTTAATTGTTGTTATCATGATGCAGATGACATGAACAAGTTTATGCAATTTTTATTAAAACTTGACAAGAGCATTATTATGAAGCATTTGAAATCATGGTGGAAAGGAAAAGGGTGCCACGACGACGAATCCGAAAATGATGCCACGACAATATATCGGTTATCCGGTAGCCCACGGGGATACCGGTGCAAAAGGAAGTGACGGGAGCGTGTCATGCAAGGATGGTGGGGTGCTCCCCATTACGGGGTTCCCACATGTCGGTGGCAAGACAAAAGAGGGGCAACGTGCACCAAACAACTCCGACACGGAGCAAACACGAGCATTTCATACAACATATGCATTCGGTCCACGGGTCATCGTCTCGGCGGTTATACCTTCGAAGTGAGCAAACGAGACGGTTCGGGTTCGAGGGGACGTAGTGGAAGTAGACGTTCTCGCAACGGTAGAGGAAGTAGATGTTCACGGTTCGTTGTGGGAAGTAGACGTTCTCGTGGCGACGGTAGTCGTTCCAGGCGCCGGGTGTCGAGGTACTTGGCGATCTTAGGGTTCCAAAGAAGGCGGTAGAGGTACTTGGCGCGTCATAATGTAGTCGAACTTGACGAAAAATGGGTCTCCTCAGGGACTTGATGCATCTGAGTTCTTAGGGTTTGTAGTAGTACTTGGCGTTCGGAGTCCGGGTCTTGCGGGTGGTGTACTTGGTGCTTGCGGTTCCGATCCGGGGGTGCATGCGTCCACGGTAACACTGCATGGCGCAAAGAGGCAACGACTTGGGCGGCTCTAGACAAGGACTCGGGCAGCTTGTGTATGAGCTCGATGGGGCTTGGCTGCTGCTCGTCTCCTTCAACAAGTGACAGAACGAAGGTGCAGCGGCACTGAACAGCGAAGCAGCAGCTACAGCAAGGCAGCGGTGCCGTGGTGAGGTCGCAGGGGAGAACGACGGCGAACTTGGTGCGCTGGAGGTGGAGGGGAACACGACGAGGAAGACGATAGCGGCAAGCTCGCTGGCACGGCTGGTGGTGGAGCTCGTCGGGCGATGGAGGCGCGGCGCTGGCAAAGGGAGGCCATGGTAGAGGAACGGGTCTCCGGCGACGAGGCGCAGCAGCGGCAGCGGCCATGGAGGACGGCGGCGTCTCCCTGACGCGTGCGGGCCTGGAAGGAGCGGAGCGGGGACGGCAGGGCGTGGTGCCTCGCTCCTCTCTCTGGCGAAGCAGGGAAGGAGGAGATCGAGGGAGAGGGCGCTGCGAGCGAGAGAGAGGGAGGCGCAGGTGGGAACGACCGAACGAGGAGGGGATCAGCCAGGAGATGGAGATCGGGCCTCTCCTGGCGGCGCTGGTGGGAAGACGAGGGAAGGGAGTGGGGAGCGAGAGGCTGGGCCTAGGGTTAGGAGAAGTGGCCTTGGAAGCCGTCCTGGGTGCGGGAGATCCAGGTGGGCCAGCGCGGAAAATTTCCTAGGGAGGCCCAGTCCAGGAAACCTTTTCATTTTCATTACCCTCTGTTTATATAAATAAACAGTTTCAATAAAAGAAAAAGGTCAGGGAGCTAGAAGAGAAGTTTTTCGAATATAAAATATCCTCAAACTCCTGGAACTATACTCTATTTGATAAAATTTCCTTGGATATCTTTAGAGGTAGAAAAATAAAACAAGTTTAAATATGATTCAAACTTGAGGCATTTTTGAACCTAACCAAAACAACTCCAAAGGATCTGAATTTTGACAGAGAGGTTGAGGGCATGGTCGAGAATTTATAGGAAAAGAATGAGCATTAATTGAGAAGGGGAAAATGGCATTTGCAAAAGAAAGGAACTAGAAGGAAAAGAGAAGGAGATGATGCATGGGACAAAGGCATTGGGATAGAGATGACAAGGAAAATATATGAAGTTAAGTCGGATAGAAGAAGAGTTGAAGAGTAATGCAATTGTGTGATGGGTGATTCCAAGTTAATGGGATATTTAATATAGCTCCCTAATATTGGGAGGATATGTTATAAAGAGAAGTCACTCTTCCCTCGATTTAAATGGATCGAAGATCCACACAATTTATTTAGTTGAGATGCAAAATATTTATGAGATGATGGCATGATGACATGATGCAATGCAAAAATAAAAGGGCAAGCACAAATGAAACAAAAGGCGAAACCTGGAATATATGGAAGTCTTCTCGAGCATCGGTCTCGGGGCGTTACAGAGGCCCAGCCCAGAATTGCTATTTTTTTGCCTATTTCAGTGTTTCGGAGAAACAGAATAACAAAGGGAGTCCAAACGGAATAAAATCTTCGGGAACGTGATTTTCTCACCGAACGTGATCCATGAGACTTGGACCCTACTGCAAGGGATCAAAGAGGAGGTCACGAGGGTGGGGGCGCCCCCCCTAGGGCGCGCCCCCTGCCTCGTGGGCCCCTTGGTGCTCCACCGACGTACTCCTTCCTCCTATATATACCTACGTACCCCCAAACGATCAGAACAGGAGCCAAAAACCTAATTCCACCACTGCAACTTTCTGTATCCATGAGATCCCATCTTGGGGCCTGTTCCGCAGCTCCGCCGGAAGAGGGCCGTCATCACGGAGGGCTTCTACATCATCCTAGCCCCTCCGATGAAGTGTGAGTAGTTTACCTCAGACCTTCGGGTCCATAGTTAGTAGCTAGATGTCTTCTTCTCTCTCTTTGAATCTCAATACAAAGTTCTCCCCCTCTCTTGTGGAGATCTATTCAATGTAATCTTCTTTTTGCAGTGTGTTTGTTGAGATCGATGAATTGTGGGTTTATGATAAAGTCTATCTATGAATAATATTTGAATCTTCTCTGAATTCTTTTATGCATGATTGGTTATCTTTGCAAGTCTCTTGGAATTAAAGGTTTGGTTTGGCCAACTAGATTGGAAGTTCTTGCCATGGGAGAAGTGCTTAGCTTTGGGTTCGATCTTGCGCTGTCCTTTCCCGGTGACAGAAGGGGCAGCAAGGCACGTATTGCATTGTTGCCATCAAGGATAACAAGATGGGGTTTATTTCATATTGCATGAAATTATCTCTCTACATCATGTCATCTTGCTTAAGGCGTTACTCTGTTTCTAAACTTAATACTCTAGATGCATGCTGGATAGCGGTTGATGAGTGGAGTAATAGTAGTAGATGCAGAATTGTTTCGGTCTACTTGTCACGGACGTGATGCCTATATACATGATCATGCCTAGATATTCTCATAATTATGCTCAATTCTGTCAATTGGTCAACAATAATTTGTTCACCCACCGTAGAATACTTATGCTCTTGAGAGAAGCCACTAGTGAAACCTATGGCCCCGAGTCTATTCTCATCATATCAATCTCCATCACTTTAATCTTGCTTTTCTTTTTACTTTGCCTTTACTTTTTACTTTGTGTCTTTATATCAAAAATACCAAAAATATTATATCTATTAGATCTCACTCTCGTAGGTGACCGTGAAGGGATTGACAACCCCTAATCGCGTTGGTTGCGAGTAGCTATTGTTTTGTGCAGGTACGAGGGACTTGAGCGTGGCCTCCTGCTGGATTGATACCTTGGTTCTCAAAAACTGAGGGAAATACTTACGCTACTCTGTTGCATCATCCCTTCCTCTTCGGGGAAAACCATCGCAAGCTCAAGACTTAGCAAGAAGGATTTCTGGTGCCGTTGCCGGGGAGTCTATGCAAAAGTCAACATACCAGGTACCCATCACAATCTCTATCTCTCGCATTACATTATTTGCCATTTGCCTTTCGTTTTCCTCTCCCCCACTTCACCCTTGCCGTTTTATTCGCCCTCTCTCTCTCTGTCCTCCCTCTCTATTTGCCTCTTTTGCCCGTTTCCTCTTGTTTGCTCGTGTGTTAGATTGCTTGTTTGTCGCGATGGCTCAAGATAATACTAAATTGAGTGACTTCACCAATACCAATAATAATGATTTCCTTAGCACTCCAATTGCTCCTCTTACCGATGCTGAATCTTGTGAAATTAATACTGCTTTGTTGAATCTTGTTATGAAAGATCAATTCACCGCTACTCATCTGAATAGCTTCGTTGATTTATGTGATATGCAAAAGAAAAAAGATGTCGATAATTATGTCGTTAAATTGAAGCTATTTCCTTTTTCGCTTAGAGATCGTGCTAAAGATTGGTTTTCGTCTTTGCCTAAAAATAGTATTGATTCATGTAACAAGTGCAAAGATGCTTTTATCTCTAAGTATTTTCCTCCAGCTAAGATCATCTCCCTTAGAAACGATATTATGAACTTTAAAAACTTGATCATGAACATGTTGCACAAGCTTAGGAGAGAATGAAATTAATGATACGTAATTGCCCTACTCATGGTTTGAATTTATGGATGATTATACAGAATTTTTATGCCGGATTGAATTTTGCTTCTAGAAATCTTTTAGATTCGGCCGCGGGAGGCACTTTTATGGAAATCACTTTAGGAGATGCTACTAAACTCCTAGATAATATTATGGTTAATTATTCTCAATGGCACACTGAAAGATCATCTAATAAAAAGTGCATGCGATAGAAGAAATTAACGTGTTGAGTGGAAAGATGGATGAACTTATGAAATTATTTGCTACTAAGAGTGCTTCTTCTGATCCTAATGATATGCCTTTGTCCACTTTGATTGAGAATAACAATGAATCTATGGATGTAAATTTTGTTGGTAGGAATACTTTTGGTAACAACGCTTATAGAGGGAATTTTAATCCTAGGCCATATCCTAGTAATCCTTCTAATAATTATGGGAATTCCTACAACAACTCTTATGGAAATTAGAATAAGATGCTGTCACAGCCCTAGAATTGTTTGCAATAGTTGCATAAGAGAGCATCCATGCATCATGTCTAATTTCTGAAAGTTGAATTGAGGTTTGTTGAAACCCTCATAAATCAGTTCAAAAATAACCAACTTTAAAAATCTTCTCAAATGAGTCCAATAAAATGTTCTTGTTATTCCATAGAATTATTGGCAAGAGCTAAAATTCAAACCAATATTTTTATGAGCTCAGAAACATTTATTTTGGCCATTTGAATTAATCCAATAATTATTTGCTTTGGATTTATATTTAATATATATTAAATATAACTTCAATAATTCTAGAAGTTTGTGAGTGGCTTTATATATATTTTAGCAAGCCACATAATAACCTACAGAATTTATGAAAATGAGTTAGTGGATAAAACTAAATCAAAACAGAGAGGAAATAAAATAGAAAACAGTAATTAAAATAGAAAACAGAGAAGGAGGGAGTACCTGGGCCTTACCTGACAGAAGAGGCCCAGCCCACCAGGGGCTGAGTGGTCTTCTTCCTCCTGCCAGGAGGACAGGCAGGTGCGTGGCGAGCGCGCCGACGACGCCTTGCCACCTCCTGCTTCAGCCGCACGACCCCGGCCCTCCAGATGTGCCACGGAGACGCCCATCGCTCCCTCTCGCTTCCCCTCCTCTCCCTAGACCTCACTCCCCTCTCTGCTCTCTCTCTCTCTTTCTCGCGATCGAGCGGAGCTCGTCGCCGCCGACGTGCACCACCGCGGCCACCGACCTCCCCACGCCCATCCGGATATGCCACGAGCCCCACCTCGACCCCTGCATCCTCTGCACCAAGCCATGAGCCACCAGGAGCTCTGTGACGACGTCCCCGACCCCTTCTTCCTCCTCGGGTCACCGGAGATCCCCTTCGCCGCCCGCTTGCTCCGACGCTTCCCCAAGCCATCCGACACCGCCAAACGACACGCTGTGTGCCCCGCCGCCTTTCCCCCCTGTTCTCCCTCGCTCGTTCGTCCCCTAGACGTACTTGCCACCGCACCCGTGAGCTTCCCGCCGCCATCCATGTCACTACCGAGCCTAGAGCTCGATTCACCCGAAGTCGAGCACATCTGCGTGCTCAGCAGCCCCCCAGGAAGCGAACGCCACCACCCAAGCCTCCCGCCGTGCACCCTAGCCTCGTCCCGCTTGAGCCCTTGGCTCCGGCCGCCGCCAAGCTCCCCGCCGACGGTGTTACTATCCACCCCGCGACCAACGGCCTACGCGGTTAGATGCCGCGCACCTTCAGCTACCCGTAGATGCAAACTACGCGCAAAACCGAGCCCCGTAGCAGGTTTCCGGCGAAATTCCACCGCCGATCTGGTCGTCACCGGCCTAAGTCCGACGAAGATGACGTGGCGACGTTATTAGCGGCTAATCCCCCAATTAGCAGCCTAGCAGACACTGACAGCGGGCCCCACCATAGGGTCAAACCCCAGTCAGCGATGGATTTGACCGTGGGTTAGTCCCTGTGTCAATGACACGCGGGTCCCACTAGTCAGGTTTGACCCTGGTCAATTCGGCTAACCTGCTGACGCAGTAGTGACACAATCTTGATGTCATTAATGATTTTCTAGATGTAAATAATCCAGAAAATTCCAGAAAATTAGCAAAGCTTCTAAAAATCATAGAAAATCAACCGTAACTCCAAATGAAATAAATTATATATGAAAAATTATCAGAAAAATCCAATCTATCCATCTGTACCATTTTCATGCATGTTAGAACAACTTAAGGCCACGGTTTAGGACAAATCAATTGAATGGTATTTAAATAACCACATGTGGAGTCTGAATTTGAACTTTGGGTTCAAACCAACTTCATTTAATTGTGTTGCTAGTTGCATTAGCTCAATCAACAACATATTGCCATGTCATTATCATGCATCATGTTGTGCATTGCATTGATTGTGTTCCTTCTCTGTTGCCGGTGGTTGTCCCCTCTTGATAGACGTTGTACCGACGCTGTGATCGTTGACACTGATGAAGACCCAATGATATCTTCAGAAGTGCCAGGCAAGTAAATCCCCCTTGTTCATTCTAATACAATCCCACTCTCTCGCTTCTGCTCTCTTTTACTGCATTAGGACAACAACGATTCATCTGTTAGTTGCTGCGGTAGCTGAACCCCTTTATCCTTTGCATGACTTGTCATTGCCACAGTAAATAGATGAAACCCACTAGCATGAGTAGAAGTTGTTTGAGCCCTGATGTGCCTACTCATTCATGCTTGTTTGTCATGCCTGCTATTGCATAGAGTTGTGTCAGGTATGATTCATCGGGGATGAATCGGAGGTGTGTGAACATGTCCTACTGTGTGTGAGCTAAGTGTTGAACATGATTTTTAAAGGTAGCGGTGAGAGGCCATGTAGGAGTACATGGTGGGTTGTCTCATTGAAACTGTCCTCAGGAACTGAGTTCTGTGTCAGTGATCCATGAACAGCTACTACCACTCATTGGGATCCTTAATTGACCCTCTCGGCTTCTTAATCACCCTAGTACTCTGTCCAAGAGTTGCAACTAGTTTCTGGTGTTTGTAGGTTATGTGTTGGCGGCCGTGCGTAGCGCTGACCCTAGGGGTGGGCTATGATGCGGTAGATACACCATGCCACGGTGTACCAGGTGCCCGTTTGGTGTCTCGGGAACCCTGTTCACATCGTTCGGGGCCGTATGTGGAAACCTCGTCCGGACTCCCTGCGGATGGAACCTGGATAGGCGATAAACCTGGACTACAGACTTGAGTGTTTAGGTAGGCCGTGGCCGACACCCTCGCCAGGCTTCCGCTTGAAGGTTGCCGAGATACATGACGTGTATATGGTGATAAGTGGTGGGAGCGTGTGTGAAGAAGTACACCCCTGCAGGGTTATCATTATCTATTCGAATAGCCGGATTCCTCGGATATGGAAACTTGGACCCCTTGCATAGTTCACAGACAAGTGAAAGTGGATACTCTAAAACTTGCAAGATAAGCGTGAGTGCTATGGATGGCCTTCTCGTAGGGAGACGGGAGCGGATCCATAGTGGTGTATTGATATGGTGAATATGTGGACTCTTGTGCGCCACCTCAAAGAGTTGCTTGCAGTCGTAGTTCAGGTTAGCCACTGAGTTAAAGCTGGCTTGCTGCTGTTAAACTCCACCACCCCCTTTGTTGATACCGATGCATATGTAGTTAGTTCTGATGTATGTCTTGCTGAGTACATTTGTACTCATGTTTGCTTAATTTATGTTTTGCAGAGAGACGTCAGTCTCGCTAGTAGTTCCGTGTGGGCTTCGACGTTTAGCTTGCTACCTCAGCTACGATCTTGTGCCCTCAGCAGGATCTGGTAGATAGTCAGGCTTCTTAGCCTTTTTCATTTGTAGATGTTTGTACTCAGACATATTAAGCTTTAGCATGTGCTTTGATTTGTATGCTATGATTGTTGGGTCATCAGATCCATGTTTGTAATATCTCGCTCCTCAAGGCCTAATGAATAAATACTTGAGTCGTAGAGTTATGTTCTGATGGCATGTTGTATTTACACATATCGAGCATATTGTGTGTATGATTGAAATGCTTGGTATGTGTGGGATCCGACAATCTAGTTGTTTATCCTTGGAAGCCTCTCTTATGGGGAAATGTAGTTTAGTGCTTCCATGAGCCATAGTAGTCCGCTACAGCCCAGTTCACCGGAGTCCTGCTAGCCCAGCACTACTGCTCAGGACACTTGACTGGCCGGCATGTGTTTCACTTTGTTCCTGTGTCTGTCCCTTCGGGTAAATGCCACGCGGTGACATCCGGAGTCCTTCCTAGCCTGCTACAGCCCGGGTTCCCGAAGTCCTGTTAGCCCAGTGCTATAGCCCGGATTCACACGCTGCTGACCAACATGCTCGATGTGATTCATGTATGCCTGTCCCCATAGGTTGGTGCCGCTTTGGGTTCACGACTAGCCATGTCGGCCCGGGTTCTCTGTCATATGGATGCTAGCGACACTATCATATACGTGAGCCAAAAGGCGCAAATGGTCCTGGGCTATGGTAAGGCGACACCCGTGGGAATACCGTGCGTGAGGCTGCAAAGTGATATAAGGTGTTACAGGCTAGATCGATGTGACCTAGAATCGGGGTCCTGACAGCGTTGGTATCAAAGCCTGACTGCCTATAGGATTACCAAGCCAAACTGTTCGAAGTTGTGTCTAGAAATGCTTTAGTTATGTAGAGGAATTGATTGTGGAAGGGAACGTAAGGCTCTTTTTTACTCCTTTACCCTATGCCCTTCTGATATGAGTCAACCTCTTCCTTTCTACGGGGATTAAGAACTAGGCTTCTCATCTTTCTATCAGGATCACGTGTTACTAATCCGTAGACTTGTAGGATTGATGGATTCAAGTCTTAGTCCAGTTTCTATTACTTCTGTATGTTCTTAGTTGGCCTCAGAACCTTGATATTGTGTTGTTAAGTGACTATGCAAATCCTTGTGAATATCTCAAATCTTTTTCTAAGCATTTACAGCCGTTATGCTGTCTGAGTCATCCCAGGTTTCTAAGTAGTCTAATGCATTTGCAAACCCCTTCCTCTTGTTCCTGATGTCCATTTGGGGCAGATTAATCACACTAATCGGTGAGTTGAGGTACTCTGTTGCCTCGACATATATGTTGGAGCTATTATTATGACCCTAGGTGTTTTAGGGAGTCACCTAGTAATCTAGCCATGTTTTGTGTTCTGGTGTGATGATTCTGGCCACCATTCTCGAAAGCATCCCGTGATGCCATTTAGTAGTAGGTATTCTGATTCTGGGTTCTTGAACCCAAGGTTCACCCTACTTACCTCATGTTGATAGTGTTGCTAGTTCCTTTAGGATATTAGTAACCTTTGCGACAGTCCTTGAGGTCCGTGGTATTTCTATCTTCCAAATACCATGAACCATTAAGGCAGAAGTTCTTTGAACCAAAATATCACAATCAGAGTACTCGTGAGGAGTTCTCCATTCATAATTGTGATTCTGCTAGTTCTACCTTCCTGCATGGGTTATCTGGAAGAAACCTGTTCAACTTGGTTCGACATATTAATCTATGCATCCACAACTCAGAAAGATATACATCCTCTTGAGTTGTCCCTCTTCATTTGTATTCCAACCATCGTCATTCAATTGATAGTCAGGAGTAATTGTGCATCTGTGTCTATCAATGCTTATTATTCTTGTGGTCCGTCAACCCATTCTATTCCAGAATGACTAGGAGAAACAAGCTCCAGTAGCTCATCCATTTCTAAGATTGGGTCAAAGCAGTTGTATTCCGCAGATCAAATGCAATCAAGCTTTTGATTCTGTTCTACCCTGAAGTATTACCCACTTTATGTCAAGAATATCGTGAGAATTGCACCATCTCTTATGAATTCTTGATGCAGTGATATTTCTTGCCATCATTTTTCATTCCTCGGTCCCGTGTTGTTGCAACCGGAATGCCGGCAAGTGAACTATGATGTGTGAAATAAATACTCCTAGCAACTCTGCTGCTTGGTAGTTAATGGACATTAATATCATTCTTAGTGTGTAGATTATTGAATTATCACCCTAAGGTTGATCGTCCTACCTAGTCCTTATTTCTGGTGCACTCTTCGATCAATGAGTTAGGATTATTCAACCCCTTTCTTATTTTATCATATCATCTTGCCTCGAAAGCAAGATTGTTCTCGAGCATAGTAACATATCAGTGGTTCGTGATGTTCCGAATATCTTCTCGGAAGTATTACCAGGTTCACGTGACCGCTATGTTGAGTACGTGATCAAGTTGGTTTCTGATAAACCACCCCTTCTCCAAGAATCTATGTTGGGTACCCCTGAGCTAGTTGGTTAAGCTAAACAACAACTTGGAGAGTTGGTAGATACAAGGCTTTGTCGAATTTGGTTCTTTCTGAAGGGATATCTTTGTGTTTGTGTGTGTTGAAGAAAGATGATATCTTCACCAATTGGTCCTCGTGATTAGTTGTTGGATCTATTGTCTTGTCAAAACTTTGACTTGAGTATGGGCCATCGTCAAGTCAAATCAGAACCAACGATGTTCGTAATGTTGTCTTACTCGTGGTTGATCCCTCGAGAATACACCATTACATCTTTTGGTCTGACCAATGCTATCACCGTGTTCACATGATGGTGGAAGTCCAGTGATGTGGAAATTCCAATGAGTTGTTGTTGAGCTCATCAACAGCATTTTGTCTCCCCCATGATTCATGTTGAACATCAACCTAGTGTTGAAAACTTGTAAGCAATGCCTTCGTGTCCCGTTCATGAAGCATATGTTGGTGTAAGAAGTGACTTCCTCTATTTCATGTGTGTTGATGTAAGTTGTCACCGTGAGTTCGAGAAAGCTTGTTTCTGTTCCTCTGGAATCATCCCAAGTCAACCATGCATGTGCGAAGTATTCTATGGTCTGATAGACTGATCATCTTCATTCCATACGTATCCCTAGCACACCAAGCCACTGATTGACTTATTCAGGGAGAAGAAGTTCTCCATAAGAGCTAATCATATGACTTATGCAAGGACTTTGATATCCTTGATGATGGTTCCCAACCAGGACTCGGTAGTGTTTCATTGTAAGACCACCATGTGGTCATGCTTGTCTGGGACAGCGTGTTCACATGTGTTTAGCAGAACCAGCTCATGTTTTGGAGCTTACTACCATAGTCCATTTCCTGAGAATCTCGCAATGTCATCTCGTCGATTTGTGTTGCAAACTTTCATTTCTTTCTAGACTCGATGAGTCTGGAATATCCTGACACCAACTAGATCTGAATCTCGGGCAGATGTGATGGTTGGGACGTTTTCCCAAGAGCTATAAAATTGGTCTCTCTGTAACTTGGTAAAGTGGATGTCGTGGCCAACACACCCAGTCGGAAGACCTATTATTGTAGTATCTTGATTGAGTAAGTTGGCCACCTCCCCATAAGGATTACGTAGGATTTACTCTAGTAGTTATTCCTTATGGATTCCTGAGCTCCCGGAGTCTGACCTGCTACTTGATGTTCTAGATACCAAACCATTTCAATGAATGGGTTAGGCTAGCACATCAAGGAGAACATTAGAAGCGGAGCGATAAATGTCTCTCGGTCGATCATCCAGATTTTGATCCCTTGGCCTCGCTAAGGTGAAATCTGAGAAAGTGTTATCTTTCTTTGCATCTGCATCTTCTACCATTACTCATCATGGTAGCATGTTGTGTTGCCAGGATCCTTGACATGGATATTGGTAAAACCTTGATGAATACGGAAATGCTCAAGTTCTTGAGAGCACGCGTAAGCACTAGGATTTATCGTCAGCATTAACTGGGATCCGTTCTCAGTTTCTTCGATTATGCCATAACCTTTCAAACAGTGGAATCTCTCTCTACTGTTCGGTTTCTCCCCAGTTAGTAGAATCATTCCCAACATTTGCATTTTGTTCCCAGCTTGCACCGCCATTGTGTCATCCTACTACAGACTACCCTTCTCAGTAATTACTGACCAGGATCATCTTCAAAGTGGTCCTACCACGGGTTCCATCCATTTCCGATGATAAGCAAATCATCCATCGCGTTTTCTTCAACAAGGTAGTCCACATCATCCATCCTAGTCCGAGTATGCCATTTCTTCGAGCTATTTCAAACGATCAATTGTAAATTTCCTTAAGCTAGTATGAAGAGTTTCAGTGATTTATGGATCAAAAGTAATTCTTTTTGCCACTTAAGGGAACAGTTAAACGAGTACCTTCTCCGAGGTACCCTGTTATGGGTTCATGACAATTATCTCCTCACAACTTTGAAACCTTGCACCACCTTACTCAAGTGTGGAATTGCTACCTACCAACTTGAATCCTCGTCGTCTGATTTCCATCACCCTGATGTGAACTTTGTGTCTCAATTGGAGAGATGTTCCTATGTCTCACTCCATGAGTTGATCCTGAGTTGTTCGATCTTCGAGAAGATTGATCCTTCTAGAGTTTCACCTTCCCTCTCGTTGTCATGTTGGTTGGAGTTCTCAGAGCAAGACATCGAGACAAAGATGGTGATCGAATCAATGTTCTTATGAAGTGCAACTTGGATCGTGAAGATTGGGTTAAGTTTGTGTCCCCCTTCATCTTACCCTACGCTTCAATCTCGGGACGAGATTCTTGTTTAGTGGGGGTGAGTTGTCACAGCCCTAGAATTGTTTGCAATAGTTGCATAAGAGAGCATCCATGCATCATGTCTAATTTCTGAAAGTTGAACTGAGGTTTGTTGAAACCCTCAGAAATCAGTTCAAAAATAACCAACTTTAAAAATCTTCTCAAATGTGTCCAATAAAATGTTCTTGTTATTCCATAGAATTATTGGCAAGAGCTAAAATTCGAACCAATATTTTTATGAGCTCAGAAACATTTATTTCGGCCATTTGAATTAATCCAATAATTATTTGCTTTGGATTTATATTTAATATATATTAAATATAACTTCAATAATTCTGGAAGTTTGCGAGTGGCTTTATATATTTTTTTTAGCAAGCCATATAATAACCTACAGAATTTATGAAAATGATTTAGTGGATAAAACTAAATCAAAACAGAGAGGAAATAAAATGAGCCGCCAGGAGCTCCGTGACAACGTCCTCGACCCCTTCTTCCTCCTCGGGTCGCCGGAGATCCCCTTCGCCACCCGCTTGCTCCGATGCTTCCCCGAGCCATCCGACACCGCCAAACGACGTGCTGTGAGCCCCGCCGCCTTTCCCCCCTGTTCTCCCTCGCTCATTCGTCCCCTAGCTGTACTCGCCACCGCACCCGTGAGCTTCCCGCCGCCATCCATGTCGCCGCCGAGCCTAGAGCTTGATTCACCCGAAGCCGAGCGCGTCTGCGTACTCAGCAGCCCCCCAGGAAGCGAACGCCACCGCCCAAGCCTCTCGCCGTGCACCCTAGCCTCGTCCCGCTCGAGCCCGTCGCTCCGGCCGCTGCCAAGCTCCCCGCCGACGGCGTTACCAGCCACCCCGCGACCAACGGCCTATGTGGTTGGATGCGGCGCACCTTCACCTACCCGTAGATGCAAACTACGTGCAAAACTGAGCCCCGTAGCAGGTTTCCGGCGAACTTCCGCCGCCGATCTGGTCGTCACTGGCCTAAGTCCGACGAAGATGACGTGGCAGCATTATTAGCGGCTAATCCCCCAATTAGCAGCCTAGCAGACACTGACAGCGGGCCCCACCACAGGGTCAAACCCCAGTCAGCGCTGGATTTGACCGTGGGTTAGTCCCTGTGTCAATGACACGCGGGTCCCACCAATCAGGTTTGACCCTGGTCAATTCGGCTGACCTGATGACGCAGTAGTGACACAATCCTGATGTCATTAATGATTTTCTGGATGTAAATAATCCATAAAATTCCAGAAAATTAGCAAAACTTCTAAAAATCATAGAAAATCAACAGTAACTCCAAATGAAATAAATTATATATGAAAAATTATCAGAAAAATCCAATCTATCCATCTGTACCATTTTCATGCATGTTAAAACAACTTAAGGCCACTGTTTAGGACAAATCAAATGAATGGTATTTAAATAACCTCATGTGGAGTCTGAATTTGAACTTTGAGTTCAAACCAACTTCATTTAATTGTGTTGCTAGTTGCATTAGCTCAATCAACAACATATTGCCATGTCATTATCATGCATCATGTTGTGCCCGTGGTTGTCCCCTCTCGATAGACACTGTACCGACGCTGTGATCGTTGACACTGATGAAGACCCAATGATATCTTCAGAAGTTCCAGGCAAGCAAATCCCCCTTGTTCATTCTGATACAATCCCACTCTCTTGCTCCTACTCTCTTTTACTGCATTAGGACAACAACGATTCATCTGTTAGTTGCTGCGGTAGCTGAACCCCTTTATCCTTTGCATGACCTGTCATTGCCACAGTAAATAGATGAAACCCACTAGCATGAATAGGAGTTGTTTGAGCCCTGATGTGCCTACTCATTCATGCTTGTTTGTCATGCCTGCTATTGCATAGAGTTGTGTCAGGTCTGATTCATCGGGGATGAATCAGAGGTGTGTGAACATGTCCTACTGTGTGTGAGCTAAGTGTGTGAACAAGATTTGGTAAAGGTAGCGGTGAGAGGCCATGTAGGAGTACATGGTGGGTTGTCTCATTGAAACCGTCCTCAGGAACTGAGTTCTGTGTCTGTGATCCATGAACAACTACTACCACTCATTGGGATCCTTAATTGACCCTCTCGGCTTCTTAATCACCGTAGTACTCAGTCCAGGAGTTGCAACTAGTTTCTGGTGTTTGTAGGTTATGTGTTGGCGGCCGTGCGTAGCGCTGACCCTAGGGGTGGGCTATGATGCGGTAGATACACCGTGGCATGGTGTACCGGGCGCCCGTTTGGTGTCTCGGGAACCCTGTTCACATTGTTCGGGGCCGTATGTGGAAACCTCGGCCGGACTCCCTGCGGATGGAACCTGGATAGGCGATAAACCTGGACTACAGACTTGAGTGTTTAGGTAGGCCGTGGCCGACACCCTTGCCAGGCTTCTGCTTGAAGGTTGCCAAGATACATGACGTGTATATGGTGATAAGTGGTGGGAGGATGTGTGAAGAAGTACACCCCTGCAGGGTTATCATTATCTATTCGAATAGCTGGATTCCTCGGATATGGAAACTTGGACACCTTGCATAGTTCATAGACAAGTGAAAGTGGATACTCTAAAACTCGCAAGATAAGCATGAGTGCTATGGATGGCCTTCTCGTAGGGAGACGGGAGCGGATCCATAGTGGTGTATTGATATGGTGAATATGTGGACTCGTGTGCGCCACCTCAAAGAGTTGCTTGCAGTCGTAGTTTAGGTTAGCCACTGAGTTAAAACTGGCTTGCTGCAGTTAAACTCCACCAACCCCTTTGTTGATACCGATGCATATGTAGTTAGTTCTGATGTAAGTCTTGCTGAGTACATTTGTACTCATGTTTGCTTAATTTATTTTTTGTAGAGAGACGTCAGTCTCGCTAGTAGTTCCGTGTGGGCTTCGACGTTTAGCTTGCTACCTCAGCTACGATCTTGTGCCCTCGGCAGGATCTGGTAGATAGTCAGGATTCTTAGCCTTTTTCATTTGTAGATGTCTGTACTCAGACATGTTAAGCTTCCGCATGTTCTTTGATTCGTATGCTATGATTGTTGGGTCATGAGACCCATGTTTGTAATATCTCGCTCCTCGAAACCTAATGAATAAATATTTGAGTCGTAGAGTTATGTTGTGATGCCATGTTGTATTTACACATATCGAGCATATTGTGTGTATGATTGAAATGCTTGGTATGTGTGGGGTCCGACAATCTAGTTGTTATCCTTGGCAGCCTCTTTTATGGGGAAATGTAGTTTAGTGCTTCCATGAGCCATAGTAGTCCGCTACAGCCCGGTTCACCGGAGTCCTGCTAGCCCAGCACTACTGCTCAAGACACTTGACTGGCCGGCATGTGTTTCACTTTGTTCCTGTGTCTGTCCCTTTGGGGATATGCCACGTGGTGACATCCGGAGTCCTTCCTATCCTGCTACAGCCCGGGTTCCCGGAGTCCTGTTAGCCCAGTGCTACAGCCCGGATTCACATGCTGTTGACCGATATGCTCGATGTGATTCATGTATGCCTGTCCCCATAGGTTGGTGCCGCTTTGGGTTCACGACTAGCCATGTCGGCCTGGGTTCTCTGTCATATGGATGCTAACGACACTATCATATACGTGAGCCAAAAGGCGCAAACGGTCCCGGGCCATGGTAAGGCGACACCCGTGGGAATACCGTGCGCGAGGCCGCAAAGTGATATAAGGTGTTACAGGCTAGATCGATGTGACTTAGAATCAGGGTCCTAACAGATGACCTCTGATTTTGAATCTAATATTAAAGAATTTATTTCTTCGCAAAAGAATTTTAATGCTATGATTGAATAAAAATTGCTTAAGATTGATGATTTGGCTAGGAACATTGATAGAATTGCTCTTGATGTTGATGCTTCGAAACTTAGATCTATTCCACCTAAGCATGATATTAATGAGTCTCTTAAATCCATTTGAATTTCAATTGATGAGTGTAAAGAAAGAACCGCTAGGATGCGTGCTTCCAAAGATGCCTTTATTAAAGCGTGTTCTTCCAATTCCTATGAAAATCAAGATGAAGATCTAAAAGTTATTGATGTGTCTCCTATTAAATCTTTGTTTCGCAATATGAATCTTGATGAAACTGAATATGATCTTCCTTTACCTAGAAGGCGTTCTAAAAATTCGGAGTATTTAGATCTTAATGATGAAATTGATGAAAGTGGGATTGAAAGAAATAAAAACCTAGATGTTGCTAAACCCACTATATTGGATTTGAAGGAATTTAATTATGAAAGTTTCTCTTTGATTGATTGTATTTCCTTGTTGCAATCCATGCTAAATTCTCCACATGCTTATAGTCGAAATAAAGCCTTCACCGAACAGATTGTTGATGCCTTGATGCAATCTCATGAAGAAAAACTTGATTTGAAAGTTTCTATCCCTAGAAAACTCTATGATGAGTGGGAACCAACTATTAAAATTAAAGTTAAAGATCATGAGTTTTATGCTTTGTGTGATTTGGGTGCTAGTGTCTCTACTATTCCCAAGACTTTGTGTGATTTACTAGATTTCCGTAATTTTGATGATTGCTCTCTAAACTTGCATCTTGCAGATTCCACTATTAAGAAACCTATGTGAAGGATTAATGATGTTCTTATTTTTGCAAATAGGAATTATGTGCCCGTAGATTTCATTGTTCTTGATATAGATTGCAATCCTTCTTGCCCTATTATTCTTGGTAGACCTTTCCTTAGAACGGTTGGTGCGATTATTGATATGAAGGAAGGGAATATTAGATTTCAATTTCCATTAAAAAAGGGCTTGGAACACTTTCCAAGAAAGAAAATAAAATTACCATATCAAACTATCATGAGAGCCACTTATGGATTGCCTACCAAAGATGGCAATACCTAGATCTATCCTTACTTGTTATGCCTAGCTAGGGGCGTTAAACGATAGCGCTTGTTGGGAAGCAACGCAATTTTATTTTTATTCCTTGCTTTTTGCTCCTGTTTAGTAATAAATAAATTATCTAGCCTCTATTTTGGTTGTGTTTTTTGTGTTTAATTAGTGTTTGTGCCAAGTAGAACCATTGGGAAGACTTGGGGAAAGTCTTGTTGAACTTGCTGTAAAAAACAGAAACTTCAGCGCTCACGAGAACTGCTGGAATTTTTATTTGAAGAGTGATATCTAGTTAATTCTTTTTTAAGATGACTACAGATTACTACAGACTGTTCTGTTTTTGACAGATTCTGTTTTTCGTGTGTTGTTTGCTTATTTTGATGAATCTATGGTTAGTAAAATAGTTTATAATCCATAGAGAAGTTGGAATACAGTAGGTTTAACACTAATATAAATAAATAATGAGTTCATTACAGTACCTTGAAGTGGTCTTTTGTTTTCTTTCGCTAACGGAGCTCACGAGTTTTCTTCTTTAAGTTTTGTGTTGTGAAGTTTTCAAGTTTTTGGTGAATTCTTATGATGGATTATGGAACAAGGAGTGGCAAGAGCCTAAGCTTGGGGATGCACATGGCACCCCTAAGATAATCCAAGGACACCGAAAAGTCAAAGCTTGGGGATGCCCCGGAAGGCATCCCCTCTTTCGTCCACTTCCATCGGTAATTTACTTGGAGCTATATTTTTATTCACCAACATGATATGTGTTTTGCTTGGAGCGTCTTGTATTATTTGTGTCTTTGTTTGTTAGTATGCCACAATCATCCTTGCTGTACACACCTTTTGAGAGAGCCATACATGAATTAAAATTTGATAGAATACTCTATGTGCTTCACTTATATCTTTTGAGCTAAGTAGTTTTGCTCTATGTGCTTCACTTATATCTTTTGAGCTAAGTAGTTTTTCTCAATGTGGTTCACTTATATCTTTTGAGCGTTATAATTTTGCTCTATGTGATTCACTTAGATCTTTTAGAGCATGGTGGTGGATTTTTTAAAGAAACTATTGATCTCTCATGCTTCACTTAAATTATTTTGAGAGTCTCTTAATAGCATGGTAATTGGCCTAATAATAATATGCTTGGTATTCAAGATTTGTGAAACTTTCTTTTGAGTGTGTTGAATACTAAGAAAAGATTGAAGCATGATAATTGTTTTGAGATATGGAGGTGATAATATTAAAGTCATGCCAGTTGAGTAGTTGTGAATTTAAAGAATACTTGTGTTGAAGTTTGTGATTCCCGTAGCATGCACGTATGGTGAACCGTTATGTGATGAAGTCGGAGCATGATTTATTTATTGATTGTCTTCCTTATGAGTGGCGGTCGGGGACAAGCGATGGTCTTTTCCTACCAATCTATCCCCCTAGGATCATGCGCGTAGTACTTTGCTTTGATAACTTCTAGATTTTTGCAATAAGTATATGAGTTCTTTATGACTAATGTTGAGTCCATGGATCATACGCACTCTCACCCTTCCACCCTTGCTAGCCACTCTAATACCGCGCAACTTTCGCCGATATCATACACCTACCATATACCTTCCTCAAAACAGCCACCATACCTACCTATTATGGCATTTCCATAGCCATTCCGAGATATATTGCCATGCAACTTTCCACCATCTAGTTCATCATGAAACATTCATAATTGTCATATTGCTTAGCATGATCATGTAGTTGACATAGTATTTGTGGCAAAGCCATCGTTCATAATTTTTCATACTTGTCACTCTTGATTCATTGCATATCCCGGTACACCCCCGGAGGCATCTATATAGAGTCATACTTTGTTTTAGTATCGAGTTGTAATCATTGAGCTGTAAATAAATAGAAGTGTGATGATCATCATTCAATAGAGCATTGTCCAAAAAAAGGCCAAAGAAAAAAAGGCCCAAAAAATTAAATAAATAAAAAGGGGCAATGCTACTATCTCTTTTTCCTCACTTGTGCTTCAAAGTAGCACCATGATATAGCGAGTCTCATATATTATGCTTCAAAGTAGCACCATGTTCTTCATATAGAGAGTCTCATATGTTGTCACTTTCTTATACTAGTGGGAATTTTACATTATAGAACTTGGCTTGTATATTCCAATGATGGGCTTCCTCAAATTGCCCTAGGTCTTCGTGAGCAAGCAAGTTGGATGCACACCCACTAGTTTCTTTTGTTGAGCTTTCATACATTTATAGCTCTAGTGCATCCGTTGCATGGCAATCCCTACTCACTCACATTGATATCTATTGATGGGCATCTCCATAGCTCGTTGATACGCCTAGTTGATGTGAGACTATCTTCTCCTTTTTGTCTTCTCCACAACCACCATTCTATTCCACCTATAGTGCTATATCCAAGGCTCATGCTCATGTATTGCGTGAAGATTGAAAAAGTTTTGAAAAAGTTAGAGTATGAAACAATTGCTTGGCTTGTCATCGGGGTTGTGCATGATTTAAATACTTTGTGTGGGGAAGATGGAGCATAGCCAGACTATATGATTTTGTAGGGATAACTTTCTTTGGCCATGTTATTTTGAGAAGGAATAATTGCTTTGTTAGTATGCTTGAAGTATTATTATTTTTATGTCAATATAAACTTTTGTCTTGAATCTTTCTGATCTGAATACTCATACCACAATTAAGAATATTTGCATTGAAATTATGCCAAGTAGCACTCCGCATCAAAAATTCTCTTTTTATCATTTACCTACTCGAGGACAAGCAGGAATTAAGCTTGGGGATGCCTGATACGTATCCAACATATCTATAATTTTTGATTGCTCCATGCTATATTATCTACTGTTTTGGACTATATTGGGCTTTATTTTCCACTTTTATATTATTTTTGGGACTAACCTATTAATCGGAGGCCC
Source organism: Triticum dicoccoides (assembly GCF_002162155.2). Classification (NCBI taxonomy): domain Eukaryota; kingdom Viridiplantae; phylum Streptophyta; class Magnoliopsida; order Poales; family Poaceae; genus Triticum; species Triticum dicoccoides. The sequence goes on along the minus strand of NC_041384.1, from coordinate 360,486,012 downwards.
AGCCCAGAATTGCTTTTTTTTGCCTATTTTAGTGTTTCGGAGAAACGGAATATCAAACGGAGTCCAAACAGAATAAAATCTTCGAGAACGTGATTTTTTCACCGAACGTGATCCAGGAGACTTGGACCCTACTACAAGGGATCAAAGAGGAGGTCACGAGGGTGGGGGGCGCCCCCCCCTAGGGCGCGCCCCCTACCTCGTGGGCCCCTTGGTGCTCCACCGACGTACTCCTTCCTCCTATATATACCTACGTACCCCCAAACAATCAAAACAGGAGCCAAAAACCTAATTCCACCGCCGCAACTTTCTGTATCCACGAGATCCCATCTTGGGGCCTGTTCCAGAGCTCCGCCGGAAGAGGGCCATCATCACAGAGGGCTTCTACATCATCCTAGCCCCTCCGATGAAGTGTGAGTAGTTTACCTCAGACCTTCGGGTCCATAGTTAGTAGCTAGATGGCTTCTTCTCTCTCTTTGAATCTCAATACAAAGTTCTCCCCCTCTCGTGTGGAGATCTATTCGATGTAATCTTCTTTTTGCGGTGTGTTTGTTGAGATCGATGAATTGTGGGTTTATGATCAAGTCTATCTATGAATAATATTTGAATCTTCTCTGAAGTTTTTTATGCATGATTGGTTATCTTTGCAAGTCTATTCGAATTATCCGTTTGGTTTGGCCAACTAGATGGGTAGTTCGTGCCATGGGAGAAGTGCTTAGCTTTGGGTTCGATCTTGCGGTGTCTTTTCCCAGTGACAGAAGGGGCAGCAAGGCACGTATTGCATCGTTGCCATCGAGGATAACAAGATGGGGCTTATTTCATATTGCATGAATTTATCTCTCTACATCATGTCATCTTGCTTAAGGCGTTACTCTGTTTCTAAACATAATACTCTAGATGCATGCTGGATAGCGGTCGATGAGTGGAGTAATAGTATTAGATGCAGAATCGTTTCGGTCTACTTGTCACGAACGTGATGCCTATATACATGATCATGCCTAGATATTCTCATAATTATGCTCAATTCTTTCAATTGCTCAACAGTAATTTGTTCACCCACCGTAGAATACTTATGCTCTTGAGAGAAGCCACTAGTGAAACCTATGGCCCCCGGGTCTATTCTCATCATATCAATCTCCATCACTTTAATCTTGCTTTTCTTTTTACTTTGCCTTTACTTTTTACTTTGCATCTTTATATCAAAAATACCAAAAATATTATATCTATCAGATCTCACTCTCGTAAGTGACCGTGAAGGGATTGACAACCCCTAATCGCGTTGGTTGCGAGTAGCTATCATTTTGTTCAGGTACGAGGGACTTGAGCATGGCCTCCTACTGGATTGATACCATGGTTCTCAAAAACTGAGGGAAATATTTACGCTACTCGGTTGCATCATCCCTTCTCTACGGGGAAAACCAACGCAAGCTCAAGACGTAGCAAGCAACAGCCATGGACGCCTGTACCTCGATCCCTCCCTTCCTCTCCCTCTCCCAACTCAATAACTACCGGAACTGGTTCCCCTTACCTCCCTCGACCCCTCCCATCCCCTGGTGCGCCTCCTAGACAGCCATAATGGCCACCACGAACGCTTCATACTGCAGCCATTAAACACATTAATTCCGGCAATGCCCCACTCTCCTCTGGCTTCCTCTGACCCTCTATAAAAGCCCCCGGAGACGACCAAGTTCCCCTCATCCGAAGCCCTCTCCTTCTGGAGCTTTTCCCCCTGTCTAACCTCGCCAATTGCTCGTCGGAGTTCGTGTATTCCGGCGGCTTCTCCACCGCGCCAGGAGACGAGAACTATCCCGTCGCACTACTGCTCGGATCCGCCTCATCATCCTCTACACCGTCCCGCACACATCCTTCGCCGAAGCACAGCGGATCCACCATCTTCCTCATCTCCGGTGACAAGTCCGGTGAGCACCCAGCCAACCAATCAGAAAGTGCCACTTGGCATCTGGCCGAATTTATTTCTCTTTTTCCAGTATTTTTCAAATCTCAGATTCTATATCAATTCTTGATTCTAGTATATCTTTTAGTCTATAGATCTGATTTAGTTGATTCTTTTTCCTACCGCTTCATAAAAATATCCTCTATCTAGAGAACCAAACGAAAAATATTTTTGAATATTTTAAAATTTAAATTCAGAAAGATCTGAGTTCAAACTTCGTTAGGCCGTAACTCGAGTTTCGTAACTCCGTTTTAGGTGATTCTTTTTACAAATCGAAGCCCGTAACGTGTACTTTCTGTTAAAACAAAATCATTTATTTTTGTTACTGTAAAAATTACATTCTGTACAGAAACTTTATTTGGTTGTTTTTGAAGTTTTCCGAAGTCATCTCTTTGTTTTCTTTTTGATTCTTTGCTTGTATGCTTATGTATGTTATTGCTTGCTGACGCTAGATCATCCGGAGTGCGAGGCTTGCTACTACGAATCTTTAGAGTTCAACGATCGTCAGCAAGGCAAGTTCACACTTTGATCATACTTTTCAATACCCAGTTTTTACTATGCATTAGTTTCACCCTCAAAGATTGCATTAGTAGGATTGGGAACATGTGGATATGTTTTTTAGTTCATGTGGTAGGAACCTATGACCTTTGATCACCCCGGGAATATTCGTTATATCATATCTTGCTTAGCCATGCTCATAGACAGGGATTGGTATGTGTGTTCCATGCAAGTTGTGAGAGTTAATAATTTTGGGATAACCTAAGGTGGAAACTTTAATACACATCTGGGTGGATTGTTTGGGGCACCTGGAGTAACTAGTGCTTGCCCAAGGGGAATCCCGGAGTACCCGTGTGATTACCCTAGGTCCGCCACCTAGGCTCAAAGGGATCATAAGATATTTCATGCCTAGAAACTTCCGTGTGCAGCCACAAGCCATTATGGGCTCTGGCATAGTTGAGTAAGTTGTGTGACCTCTTTCCGTGGTAGACTAGCTGATGTAGGGGAAAGTAGGTGTACCGGTCTACCCAGGGTTAAGGGGAAACGCTTCTGAAAGGCTATGTCTCGATCTTCCGATCATGGAGATGGTCGAGTCTTGTGGGGAAAAGTGCGCAAACCTCTGCAGAGTGTACAAACTAATCATGATTAGCCGTGTCCCCGGTTATGGACAACTTGAAGTGAATTATTGGTTGATCTCATCACTCTATTTAATTATTGGGTTACTAATAACTTGGGAATTTTTGCGATTGAGTTGGAGGAACCTTCTCAATAATGGCATTTTAATTTAGTAGTAAATAAAAAAATATTCCATTTTTCTAGGGTAAAATTGGCTTTACGCAAAAATTAAACTTAGAGCCTCCACCAGTTAAATTTGCATATAGATATGGTCTTTTCATTTATTATTATTCTATGGTGTGAAATTGCCAGCATATTCCATGTGCTGACCTACACAGCTGCAAAGTCTCATGTTACAGACTTTTCCGACGAGGATTAAAGGTGTGATAGGTCATTGTTCTGCACTCAGTTTGCCGTGGAGTTGGATGGACTCATTTACCTTTGAAGCTTCCGCAGTTATTTTTATTTTAGATGGCCTTTGGCCATATTATTGTGATAAATACTCTTTTGAGAACCTCGATGTAATAAAGTGTGATTGAACTCTGTTATAATTCCTTGAGTACTGTGTGTGTCAGCATACCGATCCAGGGATGACACTTAAGCATAGAGACTTCGATCCATTTTGGGTCGGGTCACTACAGATTCAGACTGATATAGATGGTGAAGATGTTGATGCTCCTCCTGGAGATGATGATTAGATTGCTTTTGTCGTATTTGCCTGTCAGAAGACATTTTTATCTACTATGTCAAATTGTGTTTGCTATGACAACTGAAACCTGATGAACGTGTTGTTTAGTATTTTGTTGTGAGAATATCACTTGTTATGTATGTTCATTTGTGTTTGGTCATTGTATGACGACTAAAACATGATGACATTGTTGTATAGATGTACTCATATTTTGCTGTGAAACTTGAATTTGATGACATAGTTTGTTGTTGGACTACAATTTGCTCGATGTCTTCGAATGGGAACAAAGCTGACCCGATAGGGCCTCTGCTAATTTATTTATTTATTACCAAAAGGGCCTATGCTATTTATTTATTTATTTATGACCAAAAGGGGATACCCCCCAATTTCTGTTAATAGAAATCATTAGATGCTCACAACACTACGCCCAGCCTGCTACATAGGTTTCATTCATTACTAGTTTCAGCAAAGTGCTCATGTCATAGCCACTGAATACATCACGAGTGCTACATACACTACAAATAAAGAGACAATCATCCTACAGAGCACATCGATTTTGCCCATCAAATTCACAAGCTCTTTCATCTCCTCATTGCTGCCAAGGCCATTCAGCAGCTATTGCTTGGCCATGATCAGTGGAACTGCATCTTTAACCTTCTACTTTGCATCTTCCTCTTCTGTCGTTCCTTGTGTTACTTGTCCAACACCCCAACATGCTGGTATTGGGATTCCTCGGCTAACCAAATAATCAGCGTAGTTGCATTCCCCCACATTAGAAACTTCCTAGAAATACAAATCACACGAATCTTCCCTTTTCTGCACGAATCAAATTGGAAGATCATCAACCAAACTATTAAAAATATCAGCAACTGAAAGCAGCAGAACAACACTTAAACATATTATTACCCCATGATTCGGGCATTTGTAGAAGACTCGTCCAGGGTTGAGGATTGTGGTTGAGACGCGACTGATGACTCTACGTGACTTGCACCAGTGGCACCACACCAATGGCAGTGTGTTACGATGAGCAACCGGCTATGGTGCGTGTGCTGACGGGGGTGTGATGAGACCCACATGCGATGGTACGGGTGGCGACTTGGCACATATGTGGTTGTTGCCTGCTGAAGAGCAGGTGGACAAGCAGCCAACGGACATGGTTGCTGCGGCCAGAGCTTCTGATGCTAGGCAGAGTAAGTAGAGAAGAGGAGAAGCGAACGTTGGATATGTCAGTTTATTACTTGCAGAGTAGCATAGCACCATATATAGTCATAGTCTAGGTTTGGATTCGAACCAGCTACAGGAGCACGTCTCTCTTTTTCCTAAAACACAGCAATGTCTCTTTACTGCTACACTAGCTTGTTCTGTACACCTTCTCAAATCTTTGAATTTATTTCTTTTTTTGTGAGGAAGGAAGGAGGAAAAAATTGAGATTTCCTGGGACTCTAACCCAAAACTCTCGGTTGAAACCCAAGGGTGCTAGTCACTTATGTGGATAACGTTCCCTGGGAGGAGGAGGGCAGACGAACGCATTTTCCTCGCAGTTTTAGTTGTGACGGAAGATCGAACGATCGCAGTTCCGGGAATGTTATTAGGCGAACGAGCCCAATTTTTCTTTTCTTCCTTTATATAAAAAGGTATGCTACTTGGTTTTAGGTTAGTCAACAAACGATTGTGCCAACCTTGACCGTTGGATTGACATTCAACGTCTGTTGTGTTTCTTCAGTCTCTTCTTCCTCTAGCCGCCAAAGCCAAACCAGCGCCGGCGGGACCGCCTGCTCCCTCCTCCCACGGCTGGTTGTGATGGCGCGCATGCATCGTGGCCACATCGCACCCTGAAACTCTGCGCATCTTCCCTGGCTCCTGTTCATTCCCGTCCGAGGCCTCACCATCGTGCTCCGCCTTGGTTCGCTCGCCGCGGCGCCGCCCTCCCGTGTTTTCCACATGGTCAACAACCGAGAGGAATCAGGAGATGAATGTACATGGTCAGAATGACAGTAGGGACCGAGCAGCGCGCGCAGTAATTTTGTTTTTTCGGGACAGAGAGGGGTATCAACTGGGTTGTTCGGGAGTTGTGGCCCGTCTAGCACATGACCAGCCTAGTTTGTTTTTTTCCTTTCTAAAAATGGCTAGCCGAGCTATTTTGTTTTTTTAGAATAGCCAACGTAGACCTACTAGTTTTTCTACACCCTGTTGGGCCGGAATTCTTTCAAGACGAGGAGGGATGCATTTTGCCCAGAAAATGGGCTATAAGTAATAAAAAATGGGCTATAAGTAATATTAAATTGGTTGTAAAATGAAAAAATACAACAAACATGCAATTAGTTCCGAAATACTTTTTCTTTCGGATTTTGATACTTTAAATTTCATTATTTTTGTGCGGGTAAAATTTCATTGGATTTAAATTAAGGTATGTTTAGTTTTTAAATTAATTTGAATCTGGCTAGAAATTTCGGGTTGTATGTTATTTGGGACAAATTTGGAGGCAGACTTGTGGGTCTACTAGGTTTACGTGTATGAAAGGCTTTGTCAACTTAGTCCACAAACGATTCTAGCAGCAGTGACCGTTGGATGTTAATCCAACGGCCGTGCTGCTTCATCAATATCTGATCTTCTTGCTCCAGCCGCCCAAACCAGCGCCGGTGGGACTGCTTGCTCCCGCCTCCCATGTCCGGCTATGCTGCCGAACAGGCCGCAACGCCCCACCCTACTCCATTGCTGGCCATGCCTTTCCTCTACTCACACACACCTCCTGTTATATTCCGGCGACGGCAGCCAGACCAGTAAACCCTCATACTCCCCACCGCGTGGGCAACCACTGCCGAGTCTTCCTCAGATCCATGTCATTCCCTTCCTAGGCCTCTCCGTCGTCCACCGCATTGGTGCTCTCGGCGTGCCGTGGTCAACATAGTCAACGATCGACATCCATCGAACATGGACTGTACATGGAGAGGCTGACAACTGGGTCCATGGCCGCACACAAGGAAATGCCTCCTTATTACGCGCAAAATATTGATTCCTCCACCTAACATCTGGGACCCACCGGAAAGGCCTCTGTATTTCGCGAAAAAAATGTTCCCCCCGCTGACAGGTCGGACCCACTAGTTATATCTTCGCACGCAAGGAAGTGCCTCCTTATTACGCACAAGAAAATGAATACTCCCACTGCTAGCTGGGACCCAACATAGTGGGAGGCTGACATGTGGGCCTACTAAGTTAACAGGGACGGAGGGCTTTGTCAACTTAGTCAATATGAACGATTCTAGCTCCAGTGACCGTACAATGTCCATCCAATGGTCGTAATGCTTCTTCAACCTCTGGTCTTCTTGCTCCAGCCGCCCAAAGTAGCGCCGGTCATGCCGCCTGCTCCTGCCTCCCGTGGCCGACTGTGCTGCCACGCAGGCCTCACCGCCCCCTACTACTCCCACTGCTAGCCAGGCCCTGCGGCGACGTCAGCCTCACACCACAGCCGAACCAGTGAACCCTCGTACTTCTCTCCGCGTGGGCATCCATTGTCGTGTCTTCCCCGGCTCCTCGTCGTCCCCTTCCTAGGCCTCGCGGTCATCCACCGCCTTGGTGCTCTCGACGCGGAATGCTCAATGTGGTCAACAAAGGACTTCCATCGAAAGAGTACAATACATGGAGAGGCTGACAGCTGGGTCCACGGCCACAGCAAGGAAGTGCCTCCTTATTACGCGCAAAATAATGATGCCTCCACCTGACAGCAGGGACCCACCTGACGAGCCACCGTATTTCACCAAAAAATGTTTCCCCCTAACTGCTGGGACCCACCAGCTACATTTTCGCATGAAAGGAAGTGCCTGACAGTCGGGATCCACCCAGTTGAAGCGTACGTAGCGTTGTCATTCTGGTCGCGAATGTGTACGTACATATGATCGGTCTGTCTGCAGGCTGCAGCGATGAACCGTGGCCATGCAAGGAAGGGCACATGTCATAGTAGAGGCGTGCACGTGTTGTAGTAGAGGCGCGCATGTCGCATGTACACGTTCGTACAGCAGCCAGGGTGCGAGAAAGTAAATACGGCCACATACGTACATACGGGCAGGGTCTGGAACGCCTACTCGTGCATACGTATGGCCAGGGCTCGTGTACATGGCTGGGTCAGAACAGAGAAACTGCGTCGTCATCGTGTTCATGGGGAGCCAACCGGCTGGGTCTGAACGGAGTGCGTCATCGTGTTCATCGGGAGCCAATCGGCTTGGATGGCACAACCGATGAAAATGAAGCCTGGCATACCGCAGAACGGAGGAAACGACCTTGTGTTTGACCGGCCACGGTCGAAACAGGATCCTGTTCATCGGGAGGGGTGTGGCATACCGCAAAACGGAGGAAACGTACTTCTCTTGGACCTCCTACGGTCAAAACGGGGACCTGTTGACAGGGAGGGGTGTGGCGTACTGCAAAACGGACCAAACGGACTTGTGTTGGAGCGCTACGGTCGAAACGGGGGTCCTGTTCATCAGGAGGGGTGTGGCGTACCGCAAAATGGGACTCCACAGGATACTTTTCATCTCCACCGTCGACCTCCTTGAGCCTCCACGGGCTACTGTTCATCCACCGTCGACCTCCTCCACCCTCCACCTACGACTGTTCATCCATGGGTTCCTGTTCATCCAGCCTCCACCACGCGCTCCTCCACCGGCTACTGTTCAACCAACCCTCTCCGCGAGGGTCCTGTTCAACCATCCCTCCACGGGCTGCTGTCTATCCATCCCTCCACCGGCTACTATTCAACCAGCCCTCCACGGGGTCATGTTTATCCAGCCCTCCACGGGGTCTTGTTCATCCACCGGCTCGATCGATCGGGGTACTGTTCATCCAGCAGCAACGGCCTCTACTACCACAGGTTCCTGTTTATCCAACCCCCACCGGGAACTGTTCATCCAAACCCCCCAACAATGCTCATTGTTCATCCAGAGGTAGCATTGATCGGCTTCAGTTAGCAGTAGTAGTGAAGGAATCGCTCGATCGGGTTCAGTTAACACCCATCGATCGATCGCTCGGGTTCAGTAACGCGTAGCCTGTAGTGCAATCGCTCGGACACAGTTAGAGCCCAATGCCTCGCTCAGATTCAGTTAGAGCCCAATGCCTCGCACACATGCGCGTACGTACAAGAGAAACGCGCATCGCTCAGCCCCCGAAAACCCACCGCAACCGGGAACTCCCCGATATTTTCCTCTCCCTCGCTTCTACCATGGTTTTTTCCGTCATGGACGGGCCAAAGAATGTCATGCACTTGCGTCTCTGGACCACCCAGGACGAAAAGCCCATTCGCTATCATGATTTTTTGTCATAGAAGTAGGACCCCACCACATCTATGATGATACCGGGTTTTGTCGCAATTATCGTCATATAAGTGTCATAAGTATGACAAAAAAAATTCGTTTGGCCCAAAATGTCACGGATGTGTCTTTTTGATGTAGTGAGGGTTCATTTTTGAAGTTTTCCACCCTGAGTGGTTGGCTAACCCAGTGCTAGTACTTAAGAAAAACGGTACTAGGCACATGTGTGTGGATTATATAGACCTTAATAAGGCTTGGCCAACTGATCCCTTTGCCCTCCCTCGTATTGATCAAATCATAGATGCTACGGTGGGTTGTGAGCGTTTGTGTTTCCTGGATTCTTATTCTGGATACCATTAGATCAAGATGGCTGTCAAAGACCAAGAGAAGATGGCTTTCATCATGTGTCTATGCCTTTTGGTTTTAAGAGTGCCCAGGCGACTTATCGGTGATGTGTGCAGAACTTCTTTCACAGTCAAATCGGATGCAATGCTCATGATTTTGTGGATGATATTGTTGAGGAATCCAGAAAGAAGGGGACTTTGTTGGAGGATCTAAAAGAGATCTTTGATAATCTCCGGGTCTATAAGATGATGCTTAACCTGGCCAAGTGCGTTTTCAGCGTGCCTACAGGCAAGCTCTTGGCTTTCTTGGTCTCTGAGATAGGCATTGAGGCTAACCCAGAGAAAATCAAAGCTATCACCTCACTAGCTAAACCGGCGTGTGTTAATGATGTTCAACGACAGGCGGGTCGTATTGCAACTTTAAGCTAGTTTATAACCTGCCTGGGAGAGAAGGCTATTCCTCTTTTCAGGACCCCGATTCCAAGTCACATAGATCTAGCCGATAACACCTCATATCACATTGTGGCCTCACGCACGGTATCCCCACGGGTGTCGCCTTACCATGGCCCGAGACCGTTTGCACCTTTTGGCTCATATATATGATAGTGTCGCTAGCATCCATATGACAGAGAACCGGGCCTATATGGCTAGTCGTGAACCCAAAGTGGCACAGACATATGGAGACAGGCATACATGAATCACATTGAGCATGTCGGTCATCAGCGAGTGAATCCGGGCTGTAGCACTAGGCTAACAAGACTCCGGGGAACCCGAGCTGTAGCAGGCTAGGCAGGACTCCGGATGTCACCGCGTGACATATCCCCGAAGGGACAGACATAGGAACGAAGTGAAACACATGCAGGCCAGTCAAGTGTCCTGAGCAGTAGTGTTGGGCTAGCAGGATTCTGGTGAACCAGGCTGTAGCGGACTACTATGGCTCGAGGAACACTAGACTACATTTCCCCATAAGAAAGGCTGCCAAGGATAAACAACTAGATTGTCGGATCCCACACATACCAAGCATTTCAATCATACACACAATATGCTCGATATGTGCAAATACAACATGGCATCACAACAAAACTCTACAACTCAAGTACCTTATTTAAAGGCCCCAGAGAGCCATACATAACATGTTCATACAGGTAGGGGTCACATGACCCGACACTCAAGTCATACAAGCATACAAGCACAAGCGGAAGCAAATAGTCTGAGTACAGACACTAGAAAGAAAGAAGGCCTCTCGAAGCCTGTCTATCTACATAGGGCCCTCCATGGCCAGGATCACCACCTGGGTGGCTAGTCACTCATCGACATCAAGGTCTACATAAAACCCATCGGTGGGGGCGGTGTTGTTGTCTGAAAACAGTAATTAAGCAAACATGAGTACAAAGGTACTCAACAAGTCTTACATCAGAACCTACTATACATGCTCATTCTCAAGAAGGTGGTGGAGTTATTGCAGCAAGCCAGCTTTGAATCTTGGCTAAGCTATCCTACGAGACTCCACTAGTAAAATAGTTTTCGCACACGAGTCCACTAACCACCAACACAATACTCCGCCGGGGATCCTCCCTCGTCATCCTACGAGAGGGCCATCCTCGGTACTCACACTTATCTTGAGTCTTTTAGTAGTATACATTAACTTGTCTATGAACTGTATAGGCAACCAAGTACTCCTTTACCGCGGACAGGCTATTCGAATAGTTTTATACCCTATAGGGGTGTACTTCATCACATATGTTTCCACCACTTAGCGTCTGCACACGACATGTGCTCGGCAGACTTCAAGCGAAAACCGACGTGGGTGTAGAACAACTAGATTGTCGGATCCAACTTGAGAGCTATTAAGGATGCAAGGAAGACAAGTCTATCGACAAGAATTTCGTTCCCATGGCTTACTCTAGAAGTTTGCCATTTCGAACCCGGAGTTTGAATTACCATGGAAGTGGGCATGTCACAGAATGTCGTGTTATGCAATCGAGCATAGTTCTCGGATATGAATGAATGAGATGCTCCAGTATCGAAAAGAACAGATGCCGGATGGCAATTAACAAGGAGCATACCAAGGACGACGTTAGGATCCTCATGAGCCTCCTCGGCTGAAACATAGTTGACATGGCCACATGCAGTGGTGACTGGCTTGGCATAGAATGTCTTTCCCGCTGGCTTACCACGGCCAATGGACTTTACAAACTGATTGGGGTTGTTGTTCTGGGGACACTCTCGACTATAGTCACCCGGCTCTCCACACTTGAAACATGTCACAACATTGGGGCATGGAGCAGCATTAGCAACGGGGCCACGATAGGACTTGGGTGGTGCAAACTGCTGGTTGGGGCGAGGTGCCTCAAAGGATGGCCTCGGAATGAACCTAGGTGGCAGTGCCGTGCTTGGAATCCACACTCGGCGCTTCTGAGATCCAGAGACGGATGAAGAGCCAAAATCACGAGAGTGCTTGCATGAAGCGTCATAGTCAGACTAGCCTGTCTCAGCACGGATGGATTTATTGACCAACTTCTGAAAGGAGGTGCACTCTTGCAGACGAAGATTGCGGCGAAGCTCAGGGCTAAGTCCCTTGCAGAACCTTGCCTGCTTCTTAGCATCGGTGGATACCTCTTCAGGAGCATATCGTGCCAGATTCCCAAATTCACGGCTATATGCATCCACAGTCAGTCTTCCTTGGGTGAAATTGCAGAACTCTTCCCTCTTGCGATCTATGAGACCTTCCAGAATGTGATGCTCATGGAAAGCCTCACTGAATTCAGCCCAACTAGTGATTTGGCCGACCGGGCGCATAGCTTCAAAGTTTTCCCACCAAAGGCTAGCAGGGCCTTCGAGGTGATAGGCAGCATAAGTAACCTTATCAGCTTCGGCTACGTTGGCAAAACGTAGCTTGTGGGTGATGCTGCGAAGCCAGTCATCCGCGTCGAGGGGCTCGACCGAATGGTTAAACTTTGGTGGGTACAACTTGATAAATTCATTGATTGACACCAAGTCATTTCGCTGATGGCGTGCAGTGTTTTGCTCAATCCGCTCCAGCAAGCGGTTAGTCTCACGCTTGTTTCTTTCTGCCTCCAGCATCACTTTGGCCAGAGAAGGCTGGTGAGGCAGATTTTCACCCCTAGCTGCACTGGCTTCCCCCTGCTCCGGGGCAGCGGGGTTGCTGCGGGCGTTGACCATCCTAGGAGAAAACAAGACAACGGTTTAGATAAGGATGGCACAAACTTAGCAAAGGAAGTGCAGAATGTAATGGATAACACGGAATGCAGAGATGTTCATCCGTATGTCATGGTAATATAGAAACTACCATATATATACCATTGGTCATACACACCGTACATAGTTTAATACAAGCCCAGGGTACAGTACAACTATGATGAAAGACGTTACATCTCATCGGAGGCATTCGAAGCTCATATACATTATTTGTCTACACCTCCGGAATTGATTACACACTAAGTCATATTCCACAAGTCACGCAGGACAGTGGAGATACAACTATTACAATACTAGTGATACTACTACTAACTCAGACAGCTCCGTAGTAGTTCTCATAGAAGTCACCTCCATAGCCTGGAAGTTAAACGTGATCATCCGGGAACAGACGGTCCTGAGGAGCTTGTGGACCAAAGGGGCTAGGATGAGGTCTTGGACCAACAAACGGTGGCCTGCGAGGACCACGGGGTGGGGTGATGCCTCCCACATCACGCCAATCCACCATGTCTGGCAGAGCAGATCTCACAGCATACAGATCCCTTGTATCCATACATCCAGCTTGCGCCGCAGGTGCAAACCGAGTCAAAGTGGCCCAATGATCAGCACGGGTGTTGAAAAGCTCCAGTCTCAAGGCCCGATTCTCTCGGTCCTTATCCTCGAGCATCTCGGCGATGGTGCAAGTTAGTGAGTCCTCACGTGTGGAGTCAGCATAGATAGCCTGGAGATACCCTTGCGCTCCCGGGAGTGAAGCTGGCATATAACGGAAGTCGGTGTTCTGAAGCAGGCCAGTCCGGACTCGCATGATGGTCATCATGGAACAGGCAGCATCATGCACATCCATCTCAACAGTAACCCCGAGTCCATAGGAACAGTGAAGGGTCTCAGTGGCTCCAGGATAAGAGGTATATATCCTTACGGTATAGAGGTACTGGCTCTGATTGAAGTCTCGGAATTGCTCTTCGACAGTGTATTCGGGATACCAACGGTAACCCGTCTTAATCATTACCCGGACTAACATAGTAGTATGACCGGGCACATCGAGGCACCGGGTCAGGCGAACCACTTGGTTTTGAGCATGAGTGGCCATATGAAAGCACAACCACAATGCAAGACATTAGAATTTCTAGGGAAAATTGGACAACATAACGGCTGTAAATGCTTAGAAAAAGATTTGAGACATCCACAATAGTTTGCAATACCACTCAACAACATCATATCAAGGTTCTGACTCAACTGGCAACATACTAAAAGTAGTAGAAACCGTACTGAGGCTTGTAACAACAATCCTATAAGCTACTACGGATTAGTAACACGTGAACCTGATAGAAGAAGAGAGCCTAGTCCTTAACCCATGTTGAATGAGAAGAGAATGACTCAGATCAGAGGGCATAAGGTAAAGGAGTAAAAGAGCCTTACGTTCCCTCCCACAATCAATTCCCCTACATATAGCTAAAGCATTTCTAGACTCGACATCGACCAGTTTGGCTCAACGAACCTACAGGCAGTCCGGCTCTGATGCCAACGCTGTCAGGACCTCGATTCCAAGTCACATAGATCTAGCCTGTAACACCTCATATCACATTGCGGCTTCACACATGGTATCCCCATGGGTGTCACCTTACCATGGCCCGGTACCGCTTGCGCCTTTTGGCTCACGTATATGATAGTGTAGCTAGCATCCATATGATAGAGAACCCGGGCCGACATGGCTAGTCGTGAACCCAAAGCGGCACAAACCTATGGAGACAGGCATACATGAATCACATCGAGCATGTCGGTCATCAGCGAGTGAATCCGGGCTGTAGCACTGGGCTAACAGGACTCCGGGGAACCCAGGCTGTAGCAGGCCAGACAGGACTCCGGATGTCACCGCGTGACATTTCCCCGAAGGGACAGACATAGGAACGAAGTAAAACACATGCCGGCCAGTCAAGTGTCCTGAGTAGTAGTGCTGGGATAGCAGGACTCCGGTGAACCGGGCTGTAGCGGACTACTATGGCTCGAGGAACACTAAACTACATTTCCCCATAAGAACGGCTGCCAAGGATAAACAACTAGATTGTCGGATCCCACACATACCAAGCATTTCAATCATACACACAATATGCTCGATATGTGCAAATACAACATGGCATCACAACAAAACTCTACAACTCAAGTACCTTATTTAAAGGCTCTAGAGAGCCATACATAACATGTTCATACAGGTAGGGGTCACATGACCCAACACTCAAGTCATACAAGCATACAAGCACAAGCGGAAGCAAATAGTCTGAGTACAGACACTAGAAAGAAAGAAGGCCTCTCAAAGCTTGTCTATCTACATAGGGCCCTCCATGGCCAGGATCACCACCTGGGTGGCTAGTCACTTGTCGACATCAAGGTCTACATAAAACCCATCGGAGGGGGCGATGTTGTCGTCTGAAAACAGTAATTAAGCAAACATGAGTACAAAGGTACTCATCAAGTCTTACATCAGAACCTACTATACATGCTCATTCTCAGGAAGGTGGTGGAGTTATTGCAGCAAGCCAGCTTTGACTCTTGGCTAAGATATCCTACGAGACTCCACTAGTAAAATAGTTTTCGCACACGAGTCCACTAACCACCAACACAATACTCCACCGGGGATCCTCCCTCGTCATCCTACGAGAGGGCCATCCTCGGTACTCACACTTATCTTGAGTCTTTTAGTAGTATCCATTAACTTGTCTTTGAACTGTATAGGCAACCAAGTAGTCCTTTACCACGGACGCGGCTATTCGAATAGTTTTATACCCTGTAGGGGTGTACTTCATCACACATGTTTCTACCACTTAGCGTCTGCACATGACATGTGCTCGGCAGACTTGAAGTGAAAACCGACGTGGGTGTAGACCACGACCTGACTAACCGCACAAGTCTCTAGTCCAGGTTTATCGCCTATTCAGGTTCCATCCGCAAGGAAATCCGTCCGGGGTGTCCTCAACGGCCCCAAATGATGTGTGCAGGGTTCCCGAGACACCAAACGGGTGACTCGGTACACCGTTCCACGGTGTATCTACCGCATCATAGCCCACCCCTAGGGTCAGTGCTACGCACGACCGCCAACACATAACCTACAAACACCAGAAACTAGTTGCAACTCCTGGACAGAGGACGAGAGGGGTCAGTAAGTCGAGCGGGGTCATATTTCAGGGCCCAATGTGTGGTAGTTGCTGAATCTTAAATCATGCATACAGATCTTAGTTCTTATGGACGGCCTCAATGAAACAACCCACCATGTACTCCTACATGGCCTCTCATCGATACCTTTACCAAAACATGTTCAACACATCCCTCACATTACCGACATAATCATTTCACTCTAGCCCATCACCTAGATGAACCAGACCTGACACAACTCTAAGCATAGCAGGCATAGCAAGGTAGGAATCACATACATGGCTCAATCGACTCCTACACATGCTAGTCGGTTTCATCTAGTTACTGTGGCAATGACAGGTCATGAAGAGGATAAGGGTTCAACTACCATAGCACACAGCAGTTTGAATCGCGTTGTCTTAATGCGGTAAACAAGAGAAGAAGCGAGAACATGGGTTTGTATCGGAATGATCAATGGTTGCTTGCCTGATGGAGTGGTAGTAGGGTACTACCCGTCAGTTGGATACTCGGAGATATCCTCGGAGGCAGAACCTACCACGAAGGACATACAAAACATAATCAACGCATGACAATATGCAACAATATGATGCATGCTATGACATGGCAAAATGATGTGTCCTGCCTAATGCAATGTGAAACAAGTTGAAATGGGTCCATTTGAATCAAAGATTCAAACGAAGGTTAAAGTTCTTATGCATAAAAAGTGTATTAGCTTGTTTCACCTAAACAGCAAGGTTAAAGTGGTTTGTCATGCATGAAACCATTACAGATGGATAGATCGAATTTTTCTGATCATTTTTCATATATAATTTGTTTGATTTGGAACTATGGTTGATTTTCTATGATTTTTAGAAGTTTTGGCTATTTTCTGGAATTTCCTATATAAAAATAAGTCCAGAAAAAAATAATTACGTCAGCACTGCATCATTGTGACGTCAGTGAGTCAAAGGCGCCAGAGCCAGTCAAACCTGACTGGTGGGCCCTGTCTGTTAGTGACTCAGCTAACTAACAGGATTAAGTTAGTACTAATTAAATGTTAGTGGGGCCTGGGCCCACATGTTAGTGACCTAAACTAACTCAAATTAGTTAACACTAATCCTAAACTAATTAACAGGCTGGCCCCACCTGTCATAGGCTCAGGTGGGGAAGTCAACCTAGGCCCACACGTCAGTCCATGGTCAAAACGTGGTCAACTCGCTGGCGGCTTGACGCCGGCGACGACAGACGCGGCGGAGGGGCTCGGGTTTTTCCCACAGTCGACCAAATCGACTATGGTTTGGTCCTACGAGTAGCTGGGGGCAAGCCAGGGCGCTTGGTGGCAGTGGGTGGAGCTAGGGTGGCCGGAAACGTCGCCGGAGCTCAGGTGAGCTCGGAACTGAGGCTGCGGGGCACGGTGTGGCGCGTGGTAAGGTGCGTTAGGCTCCTGGAAACGTGGTGAGGTTAGTGGACTAAGTGGCGTGGCCGTGGCATGGCCAGAGCCTCGTCGACGACGAGCTCCGTGGTGGCGCGTGCGGCGAACTCGAGGCGGCGCATGCGGTGCATGAGAGCTAGAATGGAGAGGGGGAGAAGGGTCCGTGGCTCATTGCGGTTGCATGGGAGCGAACGGCGAGCTCGGGGAAGAGCTAGAGCGAGCGGGGCGGTGAGGGGGATCTCCGGCGACCGAGGTTGAAGACGAGCCCGGTGAAGACGCTCGGGGGCCTCCGGCGGGGCGTGGCTCGGTGGAACGGTCGAGGAGGGAGTGGCGGAGCTTCAGGACACGGCGGGGCGGTGCAAGGACGACGGTGGACATGGTTATGGCGGCGGAACGGCGGCGGCTGCGTCGGCCATGGCGGAGGGCAGCGAGGGAGACAGGCAGGGGGGAATGGGCATGTCCAGGGGGTTTGGTGCGCGACGTGGAGGCGTTCACGGCGTCGAGGCGGTGGCCAGGTGAAGCAGAGAAGCAGGGAGGTGGCGTGGCGAGCTCCTGTGCTCGCCGTCGAGCACCTGCTCGCCTTGCTGGCTAGGTGAAGCAGCTGCGTGGAGCGGCTGCTGGGTAGGTCCAGCTAGGTGGGCCGACTGGGGGGCTAGGTGGGCTGCGCCAGGTAAGTTCCTTTCTCTCTCTTTCTTTTCTGTTTGCTTTTATTTATTTCCTGCTATGTGTATTTAAATAGAATAAATACTATTTCATTTCCAAAAACTCTGGAAATATTCAGAGGCACATTTGGGAATATTCTCAACTCCCTAAAAATGCTTCCAAGATTATTTGAGCACTTTAAAATATTTATAGCATTTAAAATGCCCAAATTCAAATACATATGGCTTGTTCAAAAATCCAGAATGGCTTCATAAATTGCAAGACCATTTTTGGCAGAGGTTTTAGTCAAAACCAAAAATGGTGGGCTTTTATGAAGGGCATTTTGGGTTCATTGAAATTCCAATTGTTGGAAATTAGCATTTCCAGGGGGTGTTGGGGTTGATTAGGCCCCATTTCAAGTTCAAAAGAAATTTAAACATGACGCACATGTTCATCCAACCCTAATGCATGACTAAGAGGAGGGATGTGACACCTCTGTACCAGATGATGAAGAAAATAGATCATTTTGTTTGGAGCAATGTTGCCAATGAGGTGTTTGAAGCACTTAAGAAGCAGCTTGTTGAGCCGCCAGTTCTCGCCGCTCCCATTGAGAAGGAACCTTTACTCTTATACGTGGCAGAAAATAGCAGAGCTGTCAGCATCGCAATTGTGGTGGAACGGAAAGAGCTAGGAAGGAGTATCTAGTCCAAAGACTAGTGTATTATGTCAGTGAGGTTTTGATTGAGTCTAAGCAAAGATATCGGCATTGGCAGAAACTAGTATACGGGGTGTTCATGGCCAGTCGCAAGTTGAAGCGGTATATTCTTGGTCATCCCATTATTGTGGCCAGTTCAGCTCCTTTAGGTGATATAATTCAAAACAGAGAAGCCACGGGACGAGTGGCCAAGTGGGCCATTGAGCTGGGACCCCACGGGTTGAAATATATGCCAAGGACATCTATCAAATCTCAAGCTATTGTGGATTTTATCAACGACTGGACAGAATTGCAGATGCCTGAGGATAAGTGGGACAAAACTGAAGGAAATATGCCCTAGAGGCAATAATAAAGTTATTGTTTATTTCCTTATTTCATGATAAATGTTTATTATTCATGCTAGAATTGTATTAACTGGAAACATAATACATGTGTGAATACATAGACAAACAGTGTCACTAGTATGCCTCCACTTGACTAGCTTGTTGATCAAAGATGGTTAACTTTCCTAACCATATACATGAGTTGTCATTTGATTAATGGGATCACACAATTAGGAGAATGATGTGATTGACTTGACCCATTCCATTAGCTTAGCACTTGATCGTTTAGTTTGTTGCTATTGCTTTCTTCGTGACTTATACATGTTCATATGACTATGAGATTATGCAACTCCCGTTTACCAGAGGAACACTTTGTGTGCCACCAAACGTCACAACGTAACTGGGTGATTATAAAGGTGCTCTACAGGTGTCTCCAAAGGTACTTGTTGGGTTAGCGTATTTCGAGATTAGGATTTGTCACTCCGATTGTCGGAGAGGTATCTCTGGGCCCACTCGGTAATGCACATCACTATAAGCCTTGCAAGCATTGAAACTAATGAGTTAGTTGCGGGATGATGTATTACGGAACGAGTAAAGAGACTTGCCGGTAATGAGATTGAACTAGGTATTGAGATACCGACGATCGAATCTCGGGCAAGTAACATACCGATGACAAAGGGAACAACGTATGTTGTTATGCAGTCTGACCGATAAAGATCTTCGTAGAATATGTAGGAGCCAATATGGGCATCCAGGTCCCGCTATTGGTTATTGACCAGAGAGGTGTCTCGGTCATGTCTACATAGTTCTCGAACCCGTAGGGTCCGCACACTTAACGTTCGTTGACGATATAGTACTATATGAGTTATGTATGTTGATGACCGAATGTTGTTCGGAGTCCGGGATGAGATCACAGACATGACGAGGAACTCCGGAATGGTCCGGAGATAAAGTTTGATATATGGGATAATAGTGTTTGGTCACCGGAAGGGTTCCCGAAATCACCGGAAGGGGTTCCGGATGTTTCCCGAAATGTTTGGGTATGAGAACACTTTATTTGGTCCAAAGGGGAAAGCCCACAAGGTTTTTGGAAAGCGAAAAAGGAAGTTTTGTGGAGTCCAGGGGCCAGACACCAGGGTCCCTGGCGTCTGGGTCCAGATGCCAGGAACCCTGGCGTCTGGCCCTGGAGTCCGAGAAGGACTCTTGCCTTTCGGGTGAAACCGACTTTGTGGAGGCTTTTACTCCAAGTTTCGACCCCAAGGTTCAACATATAAATAGAGGGGTAGGGCTAGCACCCAAGACACATCAAGAAACACCAAGCCATGTGCCGGCAACCCTGTCCCCTCTGGTTTATCCTCCGTCATAGTTTTCGTAGTGCTTAGGCGAAGCCCTGCGGAGATTGTTCTTCACCAACACCGTCACCACGCCATTGTGCTACCGGAACTCATCTACTACTTCGCCCCTCTTGCTGGATGGAGAAGGCGAGGACGTCACCGAGCCGAATGTGTGCAGAACTCAGAGGTGCCGTGCTTTCGGTACTTGGATCGGTCGGACGTGAAGACGTACGACTACATCAACCGCATTGATATAACGCTTCCGCGAACGGTCTACGAGGGTACGTAGACAACACTCTCCCCTCTTGTTGCTATGCATCACCATGATCTTGCGTGTGCGTAGGAAATTTTTGAAATTACTACGTTGCCCAACAGTGGCATCCGAGCCTAGGTTTTATGCGTTGATGTTGTGCACGAGTAGAACACAAGTGAGTTGTGGGCGATATAAGTCATTCTGCTTACCAGCATGTCATACTTTGGTTCGGCGGTATTGTTGGATGAAGTGGCCCGGACCGACATTACGCGTACGCTTACGCGAGACTAGTTCTACCGATGTGCTTTGCACACAAGTGGCTGGCGGGTGTCAGTTTCTCCAACTTTAGTTGAACCAAGTGTGGCTATGCCCGGTCCTTGTGAAGGTTTAAACAGCACCAACTTGACAAACTATCGTTGTGGTTTTGATGCCTAGGTAAGAACGGTTCTTGCTTAAGCCCGTTGCAGCCACGTAAAACTTGCAACAACAAAGTAGAGGACGTCTAACTTGTTTTTGCAGGCCATGTTGTGATGTGATATGGTCAAGACATGATGCTAAATTTTATTGTATGAGATGATCATGTTTTGTAACCAGGTTATCGGCAACTGGCAGGAGCCATATGGTTGTCGCTTTATTGTATGCAATGCACTTGCGCTGTAATGCTTTACTTTATCACTAAGCGGTAGCGATAGTCGTGGAAGCATAAGATTGGCGACACAACAACGATGCTACGATGGAGATCAATGTGTCGCGCCGGTGACGATGGTGATCATGACGGTGCTTCGGACATGGAGATCAAAAGCACAAGATGATGATGGCCATATCATATCACTTATATTGATTGCATGTGATGTTTATCTTTTATGCATCTTATCTTGCTTTGATTGACGGTAGCATTATAAGATGATCTCTCACTAAATTTCAAGATAAAAGTGTTCTCCCTGAGTATGCACCATTGCCCAAGTTCGTCGTGCCTAGACACCACGTGATGATCGGGTGTGATAAGCTCTACGTCCATCTACAACGGGTGCAAGCCAGTTTTTGCACACGCAGAATACTCAGGTTAAACATGACGAGCCTAGCATATAAAGATATGGCCTCGGAACACTGAGACCGAAAGGTCGAGCATGAATCATATAGTAGATATGATTAACATATTGATGTTCACCATTGAAAGCTACTCCATATCACATGATGATCGGTTATGGTTTAGTTGATTTGGATCACGTGATCACTTAGAAGATTAGAGGGATGTCTTTCTAAGTGGGAGTTCTTAATTAATATGATTAACTGAACTTAAATTTATCATGAACTTAGTACCTGATAGTATTTTGCTTGTCTATGTTGATTGTAGATAGATGGCCCGTGTGGTTTTTCCGTTGAATTTTAATGTGTTCCTTGAGAAAGCATAGTTGAAAGATGATGGTAGCAATTACACAGACTGGGTCCGTAACTTGAGGATTATCCTCATTGCTGCACAGAAGAATTACGTCCTGGAAGCACCGCTAAGTGCCAAGCCTGCCACAGGAGCAACACCAGATGTTATGAACGTCTGGCAGAGCAAAGCTGATGACTACTCGATAGTTCAGTGTGCCATGCTTTACGGCTTAGAACCGGGTCTTCAACGACGTTTTGAACATCATGGAGCATATGAGATGTTTCAGGAGTTGAAGTTAATATTTCAAGCAAATGCCCGGATTGAGAGATATGAAGTCTCCAATAAGTTCTATAGCTGCAAGATGGAGGAGAATAGTTCTGTCAGTGAACATATACTCAAAATGTTTGGGTATCATAATCACTTGACTCAACTGGGAGTTAATCTTCCTGTTGATAGTGTCATTGACAGAGTTCTTCAATCACTGCCACCAAGCTACAAGAGCTTCATGATGAACTATAACATGCAAGGGATGGATAAGACGATTCCCGAGCTCTTCGCAATGCTAAAGGCTGCGGAGGTAGAAATCAAGACGGAGCACCAAGTGTTGATGGTCAATAAGACCGCCAGTTGCAAGAAAAAGGGCAAAGGGAAGAAGAAGGGGAACTTCAAGAAGAACAGCAAACAAGTTGCTGCTCAGGAGAAGAAACCCAAATCTGTACCTAAGCCTGAAACTGAGTGCTTCTACTGCAAACAGACTGGACACTGGAAACGGAACTGTCCCAAGTATTTAGCGGATAAGAAGGATGGCAAGGTGAACAAAGGTATATGTGATATACATGTTATTGATGTGTACCTTACTAGAGCTCGTAGTAGCACCTGGGTATTTGATATTGGTTCTGTTGCTAATATTTGCAACTCAAAACAGGGACTACGGATTAAGCGAACACTGGCAAAGGACGAGGTGACGATGCGCGTGGGAAATGGTTCCAATGTCGATGTGATCGCGGTCGGCACGCTACGTCTACATCTACCTTCGGGATTAGTTTTAGACCTAAATAATTGTTATTTGGTTCCAGCGTTGAGCATGAACATTATATCTGGATCTTGTTTGACGCGAGACGGTTATTCATTTAAATCAAAGAATAATGGTTGTTCTATTTATATGAGTAATATCTTTTATGGTCATGCACCATTGAAGAGTGGTCTATTTTTGATGAATCTCGATAGTAGTGATACACATATTCATAATGTTGAAGCAAAAAGATGCAGAGTTGTTAATGATAGTGCAACTTATTTGTGGCACTGCCGTTTAGATCATATCGGTGTAAAGCACATGAAGAAACTCCATACTGATGGACTTTTGGAATCACTTGATTATGAATCACTTGGTACTTGCGAACCGTGCCTCATGGGCAAGATGACCAAAACGCCATTCTCTGGTACTATGGAGAGAGCAATGGATTTGTTGGAAATCATACATACAGATGTATGTGGTCCGATGAATGTTGAGGCTCGTGGCGGATATCGTTATGTTCTCACCTTCACAAATGATTTAAGCAGATATGGGTATATCTACTTAATGAAACATAAATCTGAAACATTTAAAAAGTTCAAAGAATTTCAGAGTGAAGATGAAAATCATCGTAACAAGAAAATAAAATTTCTATGATCTGATCATGGAGGAGAATATTTGAGTTACGAGTTTGGTCTACATTTGAAACAAAGCGGAATAGTTTCGCAACTCACGCCACCCGGAACACCACAGCGTAATGGTGTGTCCGAACGTCGTAATCGTACCTTACTAGATATGGTGCGATCTATGATGTCTCTTACTGATTTACCGCTATCGTTTTGGGGTTATGCTTTAGAGACGGCCGCATTCATGTTAAATAGGGCACCATCGAAATCCGTTGAGACGACGCCTTATGAACTGTGGTTTGCCAAGAAACCAAAGTTGTCGTTTCTTAAAGTTTGGGGCTGCGATGCTTATGTGAGAAAGCTTCAACCTGATAAGCTCGAACCCAAATCGGAGAAATGTGTCTTCATAGGATACCCAAAGGAGACTGTTGGGTACACCTTCTAGCACAGATCCGAAGGCAAGACATTCGTTGCCAAGAATGGATCCTTTCTAGAGAAGGAGTTTCTCTCAAAAGAAGTGAGTGGGAGGAAAATAGAACTTGATGAGGTAACTGTACCTGCTCCCTTATTGGAAAGTAGTTCATCACAGAAACCGGTTTCTGTGACACCTACACCAATTAGTGAGGAAGTTAATGATGATGATCATGGAACTTCAGATCAAGTTATTACTGAACCTCGTAGATTAACCAGAGATCCACACCAGAGTGGTACGGTAATCCTGTTCTGGAAGTCATGCTACTAGATCATGATGAACCTACGAACTATGAAGAAGCGATGGTGAGCCCAGATTCCGCAAAATGACTAGAAGCCATGAAATCTGAGATGGGATCCATGTATGAGAACAAAGTGTGGAGTTTGGTTAACTTGCCCGTTGATCGGCAAGCAATTGAGAATAAATGGATCTTCAAGAAGAAGACCGACGCTGACGGTAATGTTACTGTCTACAAAGCTCGACTTGTTGCAAAAGGTTTTCGACAAGTTCAAGGGATTGACTACGATGAGACCTTCTCATCCGTGGCGATGCTTAAGTCTGTCCGAATCATGTTAGCGATTGCCGCATTTCATGATTATGAAATTTGGCAGATGGATGTCAAAACTGCATTCCTAAATGGATTTCTGGAAGAAGAGTTGTATATGATGCAACCGGAAGGTTTTGTCGATACAAAGGGATCTAACAAAGTGTGCAAGCTCCAGCGATCCATTTATGGACTGGTGCAAGCCTCTCGGAGTTGGAATAAACGCTTTGATAGTGTGATCAAAGCATTTGGTTTTGTACAGACTTTTGGAGAAGCCTGTATTTACAAGAAAGTGAGTGGGAGCTCTGTAGCATTTCTCATATTATATGTGGATGAAATACTACTAATTGGAAATGATATAGAATTTCTGGATAGCATAAAGGGATACTTGAATAAAAGTTTTTCTATGAAAGACCTCGGTGAAGCTGCTTACATATTGGGCATCAAGATCTATAGAGATAGATCAAGACGCTTAACTGGACTTTCACAAAGCACATACCTTGACAAAGTTTTGAAAAAGTTCAAAATGGATCAAGCAAAGAAAGGGTTCTTGCCTGTGTTACAAGGTGTGAAGTTGAGTAAGACTCAATGCCTGACCACTGCAGAAGATAGAGAGAAGATGAAAGATGTTACCTATGCTTCAGCCATAGGCTCTATCATGTATGCAATGCTGTGTACCAGACCTGATATGTGCCTTGCTATAAGTCTAGCAGGGAGGTACCAAAGTGATCCGAGAGTGGATCACTGGACAGCGGTCAAGAACATCCTAAAATACCTGAAAAGGACTAAGGATATGTTTCTCGTTTATGGAGGTGACAAAGAGCTCATCGTAAATGGTTACGTTGACGCAAGCTTTGACACTGATCCGGACGATTCTAAATCGCAAACCGGATACGTGTTTATATTAAACGGTGGAGCTGTCAGTTGGTGCAGTTCTAAACAAAGCGTCGTGGCGGGATCTACGTGTGAAGCGGAGTACATAGCTGCTTCGGAAGCAGCAAATGAAGGACTCTGGATGAAGGAGTTCATATCCGATCTAGGTGTCATACCTAGTGCATCGGGTCCAATGAAAATCTTTTGTGACAATACTGGTGCAATTGCCTTGGCAAAGGAATCCAGATTTCACGAGAGAACCAAGCACATCAAGAGACGCTTCAATTCCATCTGGGATTTAGTCCAGGTGGGAGACATACAAATTTTCAAGATACATACGGATCTGAAAGTTGCAGACCCGTTGACTAAGCCTCTTCCACGAGAAAAACATGATCAGCACCAAGGCTCCATGGGTGTTAGAATCATTACTGTGTAATCTAGATTATTGACTCTAGTGCAAGTGGGAGATTGAAGGAAATATGCCCTAGAGGCAATAATAAAGTTATTGTTTATTTCCTTATTTCATGATAAATGTTTATTATTCATGCTAGAATTGTATTAACCGGAAACATAATACATGTGTGAATACATAGACAAATAGAGTGTCACTAGTATGCCTCTACTTGACTAGCTCGTTGATCAAAGATGGTTAAGTTTCCTAACCATATACATGAGTTGTCATTTGATTAACGGGATCACATCATTAGGAGAATGATGCGATTGACGTGACCCATTCCATTAGCTTAGCACTTGATCATTTAGTTTGTTGCTATTGCTTTCTTCATGACTTATACATGTTCCTATGACTATGAGATTATGCAACTCCCGTTTATAGGAGGAACACTTTGTGTGCCACCAAACATCACAACGTAACTGGGTGATTATAAAGGTGCTCTACATGTGTCTCCAAAGGTACTTGTTTGGTTGGCGTATTTCGAGATTAGGATTTGTCACTCCGATTGTCGGAGAGGTATCTCTGGGCCCACTCGGTAATGCACATCACTATAAGCCTTGCAAGCATTGCAACTAATGAGTTAGTTGCGGGATGATGTATTACGGAATGAGTAAAGAGACTTGCCGGTAACGAGATTGAACTAGGTATTGAGATACCGACGATCGAATCTCGGGCAAGTAACATACCGATGACAAAGGGAACAACGTATGTTGTTATGCGGTCTGACCGATAAAGATCTTCGTAGAATATGTAGGAGCCAATATGGGCATCCAGGTCCCGCTATTGGTTATTGACCAGAGAGGTGTCTCGGTCATGTCTACATAGTTCTTGAACCCGTAGGGTCCGCACGCTTAACGTTCGTTGACAATATAGTACTATATGAGTTATGTATGTTGATGACCGAATGTTGTTCGGAGTCCGGGATGAGATCACGGGCATGACGAGGAACTCTGGAATGGTCTGGGGATAAAGTTTGATATATGGGATAATAGTGTTTGGTCACCGGAAGGGTTCCGGAAATCACCGGAAGGGGCTCCGGATGTTTCTCGAAATGTTTGGGTACGAGAACACTTTATTTGGGCCAAAGGGGAAAGCCCACAAGGTTTTTGGAAAGCGCAAATGGAAGTTTTGCGGAGTCCAGGGGCCAGACGCCAGGGTCCCTGGCATCTGGGTCCAGACGCCAGGAACCCTAGCGTCTGGCCCTGGAGTCCGAGAAGGACTCTTGCCATTCGGGTGAAACCGACTTTGTGGAGGCTTTTACTCCAAGTTTCGACCCCAAGGCTCAACATATAAATAGAGGGGTAGGGCTAGAACCCAAGACACATCAAGAAACACCAAGTCGTGTGCCGGCAACCCCGTCCCCTCTAGTTTATCCTCCATCATAGTTTTCGTAGTGCTTAGGCGAAGCCCTGCGGAGATTGTTCTTCACCAACACCGTCACCATGCCGTCGTGCTGCCGGAACTCATCTACTACTTCGGCCCTCTTGCTGGATGGCGAAGGCGAGGACGTCACCGAGCCGAACATGTGCAGAACTCGGAGGTGCCGTGCTTTCGGTACTTGGATCAGTCGGATGTGAAGATGTACGACTACATCAACCGCGTTTATATAACGCTTCCGCGAACAGTCTACGAGGGTACGTAGACAACACTCTCCCCTCTCATTGCTATGCATCACCATGATCTTGCGTGTGCGTAGGAAATTTTTGAAATTACTATGTTCCCCAACAAAAACTTACTGGACAATCCACTTTGATGGGTCCCGGCAGCTTGAGGGCTCGGGAGCTGGAGTTATCTTAACTTTCCCATGAGGTGATAAGTTTTGTTATGAGCTATGATTAATGATCCCTTGCACAAAATAATGCAGCTGAGTATGAAACCTTGTTTCATGGCTTACAAGTGGCCAAGGAGATGAATTTAAGCCGGGTGAGGTGAGGGAGTCCTGGATTATGGGGTCCTCAGGTGTCTCGGATTGTGTGATATGGGCTGGACTGATGGGCCGTGAAGATACAAGGTAGAAGGCCTTCCCCCGTTTCTAGATGGGACTCTCCTTTGCGTGGATGGCAAGATTGGCGTCCGGATGTGTAGTTTCCTTCTTCTGTAAACCGACTCTGTACAACCCTAGGCCACTCCAGTGTCTATATAAACCAGAGGGTTAGTCCATAGAGATCATTAGAATTAATATAGGATAGACATCTAGGGTTTAGCCATTACAATCTCGAGGTACATTGACTATTGTAACACCTATACTCATCAAATACAATCAAGCAGGACATAGGGTTTTACCTCCATTAAGAGGGCCTGAACCTAGGTAAACATCATGTACCCTATGTCCCTTGTTACCTTCGATCCTCAGACACACAGTTCGGGACCCCCTACCCGAGATCAGCCGGTTTTGACACCGACATTGGTGCTTTCATTGAGAGTTCCACTGTGTCATCAGCAGAAGGTTCGATGGATCGTTCGGTCGACAACAACTATGCTGTCTCCAGGGAAACTTTTCTCTGTGGTCAGCTTTTCATGTTCGGCGGCTTCACTCTGCGGGCCAATTCGATTGGTCACCTCAAACAGATTGATAGCTACGCCCCTATTCATCAGATCAGATTCAGGAGCCTGAATTACGTCGCATATATCCAAGGAGACTTGATCTTCGAAGGGTTCACGACCTTGGCCACTACTCCTCATCTCCGGGAAGGAAACACATAGGATTCACCATCAGGCACCATCCAAAGATGAACCATCATCCCTGCCCTGGCCCTAAATCCAAGGCAGGCCACCTCATCCAAATATGGGAGTTTTAAACCCACTAGACTCTCTTCAACTACGGAGCCCTTTGCCGGACATCCAAAGGCGACCATATCGTCGGCAAGCCTGGAATCAAGAAGGACTCTCCCGATCATCGGAGAACCAAACTCGCCCCTGGAGGCTAGCTCCGAACTATCAAGGATTGTGCCCATTGAGCATGTCTAGGTGTCATATACCATGCCCAGCTCCGCAGGACCTCAGTTCCTTGTCCGACATTCGCTCTTAAACGAGGCCCTGGATTTAATGCGATCTCTCGCTATTACGGAAGCGTCACCTCCGAACTACGCCCAGCCCAGACTAGGGGATGAGAGCGGGGAATTTTACGTCCCACCCACCACCCACTTAATAGCCACTATCGAGGACTTGACCGACATGCTAGATTGCGCCTCCGAAGACATCGATGGTATGCACGACGATGCAGGAGACGAACCATGCCGGAACCCACCCATCACCGGGCGTTGGACGGCCACCTCCGCATACGATCTGTATATGGTGGATACACCTAAAAAAGGACAACGCAACAACGGCAGTATGGACCCAAATTGTGGACAAACCTACCGAGGCACCACCAAAACATCAACGTCAGCGGCGCCGCTCAATGTCGCGTCGCGAAAAGGAAAGTAATACTGTCACCGGAGACAACAACACTCCAGAGAATGCCGAAGAATCTGACCACCCAATCGATCCTGCCATAGAGTGGGATGGTCAGGAAGATGGACAAGTCAATCCAGACGAACTAGCCGAGAACGAGGATTCGGAGGATAGTAACTATATACCGACCGCCGAGGAGGAAGTTAGTGTAACACCCTATTTGTAACTTTTCCCAATATTGGCAATATAACCATCTTATTCTTCATCAATCCCAAGTGGCTTCCTCCTTGTTTGTTTGATTTTGGGTTTTTCCTTGGTTCTTATTGCATTGTCTTCTCATTACTTGTCATATTTATTTTTCATATGTTGCATTGTGCTTGGTGTCATCTTGCATTCTCTTCCTCATCATGTGCATTGTGTGTATCATGCATGTTACATTGTTGCTTGACCCATGTGTGATCCATGCATGACCACGTCCTTGCATCACCTCTCCCCTCCTCCTCTTTCTTTTATTTGGCAAGTGCCATTTTCCCTACTCCATTAATGTTCAAAACTTCCTCACAATCCAGTCATCATGTCCTAAACCTCTCTGTCAAATCTCAGCCTTATATAAGTTGTTTTGGTTAGGGTTTAAAATGTGTGATCCATGCATGACCACCTCCTTGCATCACCTCTCCCCTCCTCCTCTTTCTTTTATTTGGCAAGTGCCATTTTCCCTACTCCATTAATGTTCAAAACTTCCTCACAATCCAGTCATCATGTCCTAAACCTCTCTATCAAATCTCAACCTTATATAAGTTGTTTTGGTTAGGGTTTAAAATGGCTCAAGTTTGAATTTAATTCAAACTTGAAATATTTTACTTCCTTTAATGATCTCCAACCCAATTTTATTAAATAGTGCACATTTTCAGGAGCTTGGGGATATTTTTATATCTGCCAAATGCCTCTCCTATACCCCTGGACTTTTTCCTTTTCTTTCATCTGTCTAATTAAATTAGCAGAAAGGTTTTAAAAGGAGAAGGGCTTACCTGGGCCGGCCTCCCTGCGCGCAAACCATCGCAGCCCAGCAGCAGCAGACCCGCACCGCAGCCACCTGGGCCTCCTCCCTCCCGGATCGGACTAGCTGCGCACCAGCAACCCATCCAGCGCAGCATGAAAAATCACAAAACTGGCCCTTTGGCAAAAGTTCAGCACAAAATGGCCCTATTTTGAAAATATTTCATAAAATGGCCCTACACGCATGACGACCGCACCCTGGGCGCCATGCTAGATAACATAATGCCTCGGTCAATGGTGCCATACTGGTCGGCGGTGACTTGCCACGTTGGCAGGACATGGCACCATGGCGCCCTAGGCCAGGGCGTCGTGTTGATGGTCATGACGCCCCTGCTCAGGGTGCCATGCCGCATGCGTCCACAAAACAGAGTCTCCCCTATTTTCCCATCCACAAACCCTCACTTTTCCCCTTCTCCACCCCGGCCGCCCCACTCAAGCCCTTACCTAATGCCCACAAAATTTCATGGATCGGAGCTCAAAATCGGTGATTTATCCTTCCCTTCGACCCCTCAAGGTATTCTCCATCATTCCTCCCCTTTTTGTTGGTTGAAATCTCCACATTGTGGGGATTTGGGGAAACCCTAGGTCATCCAATTTTGCTATTTTTGTTGATGCATTTTGGTGTTTATGATTCTAGATGGCGAGGATCGTCAATGTGCATCATGTGGACTTTGTCTCCTTTGAGAAGGGAGACACGAAGTATGGTGACCCAAAGAAGAAGCTGGTAGTGATGGTGTTTCCCACAAGTCCTAGCCTTGAGGAGGTTTTGGTTGAGCTTTGAAGAAGGTTGAATTGGATGGAAGAAAGCGATGGAGTAGACTTAATCGGAAGGTACAATGTGGGGTATGGGCAACATATTCGTTCGAAGATAATGCCTCTTGACTCCGAGTTTCATTGGGAAGCATATAAAGAGAGTGTGTTGGCCTCACAAGTTAAATCATTTAAGTTATTTGCCACAAAGGTTGTTCGTGCTCGGTTGCACATTGATTTGAATCGGTGTGCATCTTCATATGATGTTAGAAGCCTAGTTCGAGATTGAACACATGTCACTACGTATGTGCATGACACAACAATGAGCCAACCTCCAATGACCCAATGTTTGAGCCCCGGCGGGAATGACCAAGTTGATAATGAAGACTTGCACATGGATGGTGGTGAGTTTGAGGGTGATGAATTGGAGGCTTATCTTCATGACGATTATGTTGGTGATGTTGAGGCAAATTGCATGGAACAGGACATGGACCATGATATTCCATACACAGGTCCTATGCGTGGGACTCGGAGGATGAAGGCCCGGATGAAGAAATATATGAGGATGGTTTGATGGCTAAAGAAGCCAATGCTTTCAAGAAGGTAATAGGCCGTATTCACAAGACATCATTGTTTCGTGATGTAAGCCTAGCCGATAAGGTGATTATTGATGGTGGCACAAGTAAAATTCTTGCACCAAGGTTAAGTTCAAAGCGAGATACCAAAGCACGTGTGTATGGTGTTAGTGAAGGAACAATCTTTGAAAGCTTGATAGAACTTCAAATTTGGGCCAAGGACTATGCGGTTAAGTTTCATCGTCCATTCATTGTGGAGAAGTCAAACTCGAAAGTGCGTTATGTGGTCAAATGTGAGGAACACAAGAATCATTACCCTTGTGTTATCTGTGCAAGATGTGTCAAAGGCGGGCCACAATGGAAGATCACAAGTTTCGGTATTCACCATCGATGTAGTGGCAAGGATATTGATGATGCCAATGTAAAGGATGATCACCGTCAATTGACCTCCAAATTCATTGCATATCAATTTTCAGCCTCCATAAAGATACTCCCGACATATCCCATTCGGGCTTTGATGGAGATGGTGAAGGAGGTTTTTGGGTATGACATGAAGTATGGGAAGGCATGGAAGGCCAAGCAAGCTGCCTTTGAGATATTGTATGGTGCTTGGGAAGGATCATACAACCGCCTCACGTTGGTGTTGAAAGCGATGGCGGTAGAAAATCCTGGCATGTACTATATGGTGGAGCCAGATGGCGTGGGAACAAGGATATACAACGATGCAAATGTTCATATATTTGGACGTGCATTTTGGACTTTTAAGCCATGCATTAGGGCCTTCAAGCATTGTAGGCCAGTTATGTCCGTGGATGGCACATTTCTGACCAGCCAGTTCAAGGGCACATTGTTGATCGCCGTGGCTAATAATGGTGGTGACAAATTGGTTCCATTGGCATTTGCTTTGGTCTTGGTGGAGAACAATGACAACTGGGAGTGGTTTCTTAGTCTAGTGAGGACCAAGGTAATTGGACCTAAAAGAGAGGTTTGCATCATCTCGGACCGCCACCTAGGGATACTCAATGCAGTGGAGATTGACATTCCAGGACATCCTCGCGTGCACCATAGGTGGTTCATGAGGCATTTTGTTTCTAACTTTTATGAGCATGTGGAGACAAGGAATTGTCTGACCTTCTTCATGATTGTTGTCTCGCATTCACCACTAGACATTTTGAGAAATTGTGGGACAAAATGTATGCCAAAGCAAACAATGGTGGCAAAGATTTCCTAAATAGGAATCTTGCCGATAAAGGAAAGTGGGCACGGGCTTTTGACAATGATGGAGTGAGGTACGGTGGCATGACAAACAATATGGTTGAATGTTTCAACATGGTGCTAAAGGGTGTCCATGCATTGCCGGTGACAGCAATAATAGAGTATACATTCCAGAAGTTGAATGACTATTTTCAAAAGTATAGTGAAGAAACATCCAACTTGATGTCCGGGAAAAACAAGGCCAAAAAGATGTACAAGTATCCACCAAAGGTCGACAATTGGATGGAATACCAAACAAGGAAGGTGGATTCACACAAAATCCAGTGCTTTGATAACATAGAATTGATTTACCAAGTTGATGAGCACGATGGAATGTCGCGTGACGGCGTGCCATATGGAGGTGGCTCTTTCAAGGTTTATCTTAAGCTGGGCGCGTGTTCATGCGAGAGGTCTACATTGTATCATCTCCCGTGCTCTCACTTGATGGCTGCATCTCACGCTAGAAATGTGAGTGTCAACATGACCAACAATGTAAGATTGGAGGAGTATTCGATCGATGTGGTCAAAAATACATGGGCTTCGAGGTTTCATCCCTATCTAGACCAATCTAAATGGCCGGAATACCATCGTCGCCCACTATACCCTGATTGGAAATGAAGGTGGCTACACGTGGAAGACAGAAGACAAATCGTTTCTTGGGTGACATGGATGATTGGGGTGGTGGTTTCTGTAAGGAATGGGGAGCCAACATTTTGCAGATCCTCGTGATATCAGCCGTTGTGGTGAATGTAACAACGAGGGACACAATAATAGAGGTTGTAGCTCAAGGGGAAAAAGAAAGAGATCAAACGAGATGGTGATGGTGGTGTCAGCCATGGTGATGGTGGAGCTCAAGGACGTGGCCATGGTGATGATGGAGCTCGAGGATGTGGTCGTGGTGACGGTGGTGCTCGAGGATGTGGTCGTGATGACGGTGATGCTCGAGGACGTGGCCGTGGTGACGGTGGAGCTCGAGGACGTGGCCGTGGTGACGGTAGTGCTCGAGGACGTGGCCATGGTGATTGTGGAGCTCGAGGACGTGGCCGTGCTGATGGTGGTGCTTGAGGACGTGGCTGTGCTGATGGTGATGGTCGAGTGTTCGCTTATTGGCTTGGGGTGTGAAACTAATGATGTGTCAAACTTATGTATGTCGTGAATCTTTTGGGTGGTCGAACTATGTCGTGAGCCTTTTGGGTGGTTGAACTATGTAAGTCAAGAAAGTAATGTATGTGTGGAATGAATGTATGTGGTTGAACTTATGTATGTCAGGAAGTAATGTTAGTAAGTATGGTGAAAAAACAGAGAAGTCATGAAAGTAATGTAAGTTACAAAAACAGAAACCACATAAGTGGTAAGAAAGCAGAGAAGTGCAGGTCACTGCGCCCTAGATTAAGGTGCCATGTTAGTAAGTATGGCGCCCTGGGTTAGGGCGTCATACATGGCGCCCAGAAAAATTGCATGGCGCCCCCAACATCCGAAGCGTGAAATGTTTGGACTTAGCCATTTTTGCTGACCATGGCACCCTGGGCTGGGGCGCCATGCTGGCGAGGACCATGGCGCCTTGGGCTGGGGCGCCGTGCTGGCAATGCATGGCGCCCTGACCCAGGGCGTCGTGCTGTCAACAGGCATGGCGCCCTGGCCCAGGGCGTCGTGCTATGAACTGATGTGCTGTTGATTCTCTTCAGTACTAATGCTGCTGCTGGAGTTTTGCTGATGCTTCAAGTACATTAAGTAGAAGAGAACCATCACAAATGCATCAAGTTCATACATAGTTCACCACAAATGCATCAAGGTCATACATAGTTCACCACAAATGCATCAAGTTCATACATACTTCACCACAAATGCATCAAGTTCATACATAGTCCACCACAAATGCATCAAGTTCATACATAGTTCACCACAAATGCATCAAGGTCATACATAGTTCACCACAAATGCATCAAGTTCATACATAGTTTCCTACATAGTTGAAGACAAATGCGTCATTTCCTTCCTTTCCCCCTCTTAGCCAGTGCAGCATCCTTCCCCTTCACTAAGCGCCTTCTCCTCTGCAGCGGCACCTCCACCTCCTCTTCCTCCTCCTCTGAGGCGGCCTCGATCACGGGGTCCTTACATGCCTTCCTTGCGTAATTTCCCGGAGTATACTTTCCACGCCTTTGACTAGGCTGAGGCGCATCGGGCATCTGTGAGGTGTTAATCTCATCATGCGTCTATTCACCCCCCTCCTCCTCCATGTCATGAACCGATTCTTCGCCTTGCTGCTGGGTGCCACTTGATGATGATCTCGACCTTGAAGTTGTATGGACGGCGACATCGGTGGAGCGGCAGCCTAGTAGAGCACCAAGGCCACGTGCCCAAGACTTGCTCCGCTATGAAGTTGACATATCATGAAGTAAGGAGATATACCTCAAAAATGTGTATGAAAAACAAATTATCAAATGTCATACCTCAACGAAAGCTTTAAGCTTACTGTATGACTCTTCACCTGGAGGGTACTTGAGTGCCTCACCGGCGTCGTTGACATGCTTCGAGAGCTTGTTTTGCTGTTGGAAACAATAGGACAAATCATTTTGGCACAATGTAGGCAAGCATATAGATATAACGATAACTTGCCACAAAGCAGATAGTTGGCGCCAATTCATACCGTCTACCATCTCTAATAAGCCTGTTGTACTACATATTGGCCATCCGATCAAAACCTGGATTGGGTTCATGTAATACGTCCCCTGGCTGAAATGCGGGCGCGTTAAGTTGAGTATGGGCGACGGAACGAAACCACACAAGATAATTGTGGAATGCTTCCCTATCAAAAGGCTGTGGGGGAGGCTTAGAAGTCGGTTGATGCAATGAAAGCTCAATCTTATTGAGATTGTGCTTGAACTCCTGGATATACATGTCATGCTCTCGATCCCATTTTTTATACTCTTCTGCTTCATCTTGTCGAGACTGCATAGCATTTGACAATTGCATTTGCGTTACAATCTTGAAAATAATGGAGAAAGCATTTGAAGTCCTAAGCACTTACCTATGCGAATGTAGCGATGTGTTTTTGTACTTCGGCGGGGTCTCTTGAAATTAGCCAAACTATGTCATAACTCGTTGTGGTTGATAAAACTCAACAGCATAATAACAAATCAACGGGCAACGCATCCACCATAAGTGTGCTTCCTATAGACACTTTGGGTTAAGTCTAAAAGTAATAAAACAAGCTCCCCTACCAATATTGCCCTCCATTCTATATGGTTCCCAGGTAACCTATAAACAAAGATTAAGAAAAAACTAAATTGTTAGTATGATTTTTTGAAAACCGAACAAACCAAAAAGACAAATCAAGAGGCTACTAAGATAACCTGCTCCGGGGTCATGATGTCAAGCTCGTTGTAGTAGTGCAAATACATGGCCTTTGAACTGCCAACAAATCCTTCAACCTTGTCCCACTTATACGCCCATGTAGGCATATGGTCCAGGTCATGATGATCATCCCACCGGTCTTAACCCTTTGGTGTTGGCCACCGCACTGGCAAGTGCTCCCAACTCCAGATCGATAATAGAAGCATCGGACCACCGATGTTGGCTTCCTTTGACTCTACAATGTTTCTGGGATTCGCGCCCCTACGACACGCCTCGTCCAGCTATACACAAACAAGAAATATGTCATTACAAATTAGAGAAAATTTCTACATGGTGAACAGAATATTATAAGCAAAACTACTTACCTGACGATACAAATAAGCCAAAGCCGCCGTACCCCAACTGAGTCCATGCTCCCACCCAGCAAACAGCTTAAGCCACATAAAGGAAGCGTTCACGCTAGTGCCGTCAGAGAAAAGAGTCTGGTTGACTACATACCACAAGTATGCCCTAGTATACTGCTGCACTGTTTCATCATCCGCATCAGCCGGGCATTCCCCAAAGTGTTCAGCAATCCAATAATAACTTGCATCGGCGGACTTCCCCTGTACCCCTGGCTCCCTCCCTATGAGTCCAACCATAATCTCATGCCATCCATCAGAATCTGTGCTAAAACAAATAGGCTCTCCTTTGATGGGAAGTCAAGTGATCAGAGAAACATCCTGCAAAGTGGCAGTCATCTCCCTAGCATAGAAGTGAAAAAGTATGTGTCTCAGGGCGCCATCGTTCAACGAGTGCCGTGATCGCACAAGGGTTCATCTTCGGCATCGAACCAGACACGAGTGAGATGAAAGGGAGAAGCCCAGTCTTCCGGATATACTCCGCGTATCGCTCGTCATACTTCATCTTGTCATGAACCGAACCAGACCTTAGGTGAAGCTGATCAAAAACCCTTCCTTCATCTGCCATGAACCATGCACAATGCAATTGATCATACGATGGATGGATAAGAGAAGCCATCCTGCAAATTACAAATGTATATGGTAAGCCCCGTTGTCATTTGCAAATATCCGCACTAGTGCAAAAACATACATACATGTGCAAAATTTCTACACTAATTCTTCTTCCATACACCATATATGTGCATATAATTTTCTAAAACATAATACACCATATATTTGCACTAATTCTTCCATACACCATATATATGTGCGTACATATCCTAACCAAATTCATAGCACTTTCATAGTAATCCTATATCATACATATTGTAAGCCATACATATCCTAAATCACACTAACCCCTACATTATCACACCAAAATCCACTATTCAATTCAACAAAAGGATGAACTAGGGTTTCATCCAAATCAATCAAATGGAGAGATTTCAACCAATAGAAAGAGGGGAAAGGGAGGAGAATACCCTGAGGATTCGAAGGGCAACCGGATCCACTAATCTTCGGCTCAGATCCACAGCTCTTGAGTGGGAAGAGGGAGGGGCGATTTGAGGGGCGCCATGGGTGGGGAAAGAACAGAGAGAGGAGAGAAAGAAAGAACAGAGAGCAGAGGGGCTCGGGCGGCGATGTAGTGAAGGGGTATGGCGCCCCGGGGTGGGGCGTCGTGGTACAGCCCATAGCACCCTGGGCCGAGGCGTCATGGGCCCAAGGCGAGGCCGACGTGGCAGTTAGCGCCGACGCGCACGGCGCCATTGACCAAGGCGTTATGTTATCTAGCATGGCACCTCGGGTGCGGGCATCATGCGGTTAGGGCCATTTTATGAAATATTTTCAAAATAAGGACATTTTGTGCTGAACTTTGGCCAAAGGGCCAGTTTTGTGATTTTTCACCAGCGCAGCCCCTGTTCATCATCCCCTTTCTCCCGTACGGCAGACCATCCACCAGAGCCACATCGACAACCGAGGTGATTTGACGGCCATACTCGCTCCCTGTGCCCTATAAGATATGCCCCGTTGTCCTAGACCTCATCCTCCCTCCTTTCCACCCCTCTCTTCCTCCTGGTGCCATCAAGGTAAACCCGCCATCGTCGCACCATGGCCGAGAAGAGCTCGAGCTCCTCCCCGGCTCGATCGATGTTGTAGCCGCCTTCTTCAACCACGGGAGCGTCGCGGGCGTCTTCCTCTTCATCCATGAGGTCACCCGCATCCACACGAGTCTCGGAGCTCCTTCCATGACGTCCCTCATCGTCTTCATACGCCTACTTCACGGACGTGCTGTTCGTGCCTTCCGTCGTCGCATCTATCGCTTCCCCAACCGAGTCGCCGAGGCCTTCAACCCCACCGTGACAACCCCCACCTCCTCTCTCTCCCCTCTACCGAGTTTGCGTCGTCGTAGGCCACGGATCCGAGTGCTCCGTTTTGTCCACTATGGTCGACCTCGGAAGCGAGCTCAAGTTCCCACCATAGGTGCAGCCCTGCTTCTTTTGCTCGCAGGCCGCGCACACGCTCACGTTGCGCCGCACGCTCCATGTCTGCTTCGCCGCCGCCATGCTGCTTCCCTGCTCGCTGCGCACACCATGGCCCCGAGCTTAACGGTTTTATAATGAATACTAGATCCGCCTTGCCAGATCCTTGGCACCCCGGACAAGCCTGCCAATCATACCAATAGAAATTGTTTGGTGTTTAAACAGGCCCGTAAAATAAACACCAAAAATAAGGGGAAAGAGCTTCCTAGCGAGGATGATGATGAGCCTCGTTCATCAAACACAGGGGGGCAAAAGAATTTTTTTCCCCGAGGTAAAAACAGTGAACATGATCTATGTCACACATATCCCCAAGCAGGAGCGCAAGCGCACACTCAGGGACGTTTACGCCATAGAGCCAATAGCCACAAAATTCAACCCATGATCGGCTTGCCCGATCACGTTTGATCGCAGAGACCACCTGACCAGTATCCTTCACAAAGGTTCGGCAGCACTGGTCCTCGATCCAATCATTGATGGATCCATCTCACGCGAGTCCTTATGGACGGCGGCAGCAGCCTTGACCTACTTTATCAGGACATTGTCCAAAAAATGGGTATTGATCCGTCAAGGATCAAGCCCACTAAAACAACCTTTAAAGGAGTGATACCCAGCGTCGAGGCCTGTTGTACAGGGTCCATCACTCTGGAAGTAGTCTTCGGTTCACTGGATAATTTCCACAGTGAATACTTGCTCTTCGACATCGTCCACTTCTGAATTGGCCATCATGCACTACTCTGACGAAACGCTTTCGACCACTTCAATGTGGTCCCGCATTATGCTTACTTAAAGCTCAAAATGCCCGGACCCCGTGGCACTATAATAGTCAATGGAAACATGGAGCGATCCCTCCGTACTAAGGAGCACACTGCTGCCCTCGCAGCTGAAGTATAAGGTGGCCTTATCAAGTCGAATACTACATTGGCAGTGAAGCCACCGAACACTGTCGAACGAGTCTGGTCTACCCTGCAGAATGACAGTCTGGCTCGTCAAGAGCTAAATTAGCATTTTAGCCTTCGTCACAGCCGCAACTAGATTGCGGCATATGTACTGCGCGTATATAACTACGCACTAAAGATACCATTGGCAAGGACGGAGGCATATTAAAGTCCACAATACGGCTCGGTCCTACCTGGACCCTCATATTCTTCCTTTCTTTTTCCTATTTTTATTTTTCCAGGTTCTTTACAACCCACATCACTTTTTGATGGTACCAAGGGCCCTTTTCTAGGCCCCTTAAGTGTACTCGATCGTCCATCCTCTCAAAGGATCACACATCAAGGCGAAAAGCAGTGCAGACGTGTGACCGAGTATCCAAAGGATCTTCAAGATCACCTTTTCATTTCTTAGGACCTGTATACAGCTTTCCCTTGTTCTTGGCATGTAAAATAGCCTCGAGGCCTATGACATCCTTTATAAAAATACGTCATGACGTATCAATCAGACTATAATGGAAACAGTTTTCGCCCAACCTATTCGGTCTTCGCTTATCTCCTAATATGTATTCGCTCTTTTCGTCTAATTGTCATATAAACCTTGGGCCGACTTAAATCGCCAGGGGCTCTACCCAGCCACACATATTTTTCAAAAAAGTAGTCCGAACACTTTTATAGTACACTTCGGCATCCCGAATATAGCATTATATGCATCGGCTCCGAATCATGTCTTTGGTCAATAGTTGGGTTGCCCAGCTCCTATCGTTACTACCTTATGTTTCGCTCATTCAGCTAGGGTAGTAAAGGGAGAACAACTGCGATTGTGTTTTCGGCTCGTCCGGTCAAACACCTCAGTAGAGAAAGCCGAAAAGTGATTGTCATGATGCGGCGAGAGCTGGTCAGCTATTTGGTGACTTAATATAAATCTTTTGCGAATTTTTCCCGTATTACACAAAGGACCGGCTTCGGCTCGGTTGCGCGCGTAAGGCATCCTAGTTTGGACAGCCGCATGCGCACCAGGGGCTAGTACTTAACCCCGCCCCCCTTGTCAAAGTCCTATGGCTAAGTGAAGGTACTAAAGCCGCGTAGTCTGATTGGCTGGTTCACTACATAAATCACCTCCTTTATGGACCAAGACGTTGGGTCAAGAGTGATTACACGTTATTCCGAACACCCTCGTATTATCTACGTGGGGGCTAAAACCGACGACTGGCATACTTTCAGAATAATAACATACGGCCACACGGGATGAAATTAGTTTGGATGAAAGCATAGATATATTGCAAAAGCCTTGGTTTATAATACAACATCTCAGCAGCTCAAGTACATTCACCCGAGCATAATATCATTCGAGCATTGACCCTCTATCAAACAGGCTCCCTCAAAGACATCCTTAAAATAGCGCTCCAGCATGCGGTGGTCCTTGCCTCCGGGTGGACCCTCAACTGCCATGATAGTGGCCTTCATTTTCGTCCAGTGCATCTTGACATGAGCAAAGGCCATCCGCTCACCTTCTATACATACCGACCACTTGACCGCATCAATTTCAGGTAACACGTTGATGAGTCGCTGCATCAGGTTGAAGTAGCTGCTCGGAATGGGTTCGGGTGGCCAGAGCCGGACTATGACGTCCCTCATGGCCAATCCGGAAATCCTATGCAGCTTAGCCCACTACATAATCCAGTCGTTCAACAACGCTGGGCGCTCCTGCATCACGAATTGTGACCAGAAGAGCTTCTCTGTCTCGTGTCCCTCCTGGGCCTAGAAGTACTGCTCGGCGTAGGCGGCACTCTTCGGGAGATCCGCAAAGTCGTATAGAGCACTCCACAGTTGGGTGAGCAAGGCATACTGTTGATTGACGAATTTACTCCGTAAAAGAAAGGGCTTACTAGCCGCTATCTGTTTGGCCTACTCGATGTCCTCGCACGCCGCACGGGACTCGGTCCGCGCCTCCTTGGCCCCCTGGAGAGCATTGGCCAGTTCGGCCGATTGGGCCTTATTCTCCTCTTCCAAAGACTCGCACTTGCTGGAGGCGTCCTTGAGCTCTAGCTTTACTTCGGTCACCCGCTCCTCATAGCGGCGGCGGGCAACCTGCTCGGCCTGTAAATCTACGGACGCTTTGTCAGTGGCCGCCTGACTCACACGTGCCTGATAATTGACTCAGGCAAGTTCACCTTTTAGGGTCTCAACCGCAGGCGCACTACCTGCAATAATGAACAGGACAACACAGGAGCTTAGACTCCGCATGGGCATACTACTTCGGATGTGCAAACATTCTTGCCACAACATACCTTGCGCCTCATCAAACCTCTTGTTGATACGGATGAGATCCTCATCAGCCAGCCCCAGTTTTCGCTTGAGCTCAGTCACTTCGGCGGCCTGGGCGGTTGCCGCTAACAGTGAAGCCTGTTTCTCAAAATAGAAGAGTACATTATCTCCTGCAAATATTATCTATGTTCTTTTCGGCCTTTTTTCAAAAGCCGAACAGAGTCTCAGGGGCTACTATCTCAAAACAGATTTTGAGGTATACACAAGCATATTTTTCATATGGAAAATAGCTAAACACATTACATTGTATACCTCAAAACCTGTTAACAAGCTTGTGAAGGCTTCGTTCAGCCCGCTTTTGGTGGACTGAACCTTCTCAACCACCGTACCAATCAAGGTACGGTGCTCCTCCACGACGGAAGCACGTCGAAGTGCTTCCCTCAAAGTGTCCGGCGCCTCCGGATTGAAGAAGGCCGCTGGTGGAGTCGGCACTCCCCCCTCCTTTAAAGGGGGCCGCTCGCTCGAGTCTGAGGCCGTATGTGTCTTCGGAGTTGTATTTGGCTGGGGCCGGACTGGTCCAGGCCCCCGCCATCGGTTTCCATGAGGATTGTGCCCCCCATGTTCTCGGCAGCCGAGGCATTATCCTGTGGCGCCGTTTCAGCGGCCTTCCGCATCTCTCCCTGGCCCGAAGTGGCCCTTTTGGATGACACCTTGGTGTCATCTGTGGCACGTGGCGGAGAGGCTCGCGGAGGCGTTTCGCTCTCCATCATCTTTGGTGCCAAAGAATTCCCTGAATATGATGATTGTCGGGGAAGATCACGAGCCGTACTATAATACATAAACAATATGTTATACCACAATTTGTAAACAGCCAGATATATACATAATATCTTTAAATACTTACAATTAGGCCAGGGGCTTCACCCTGGGACACCACTATGGGATGGCTTCAGTGTCTGAGTCCGAACCATCTGAGAAGGATATCTTCCCCCTTTTGGATGCCTTCGCCTCTAGGTTAGCAGAGGTGGCTCTCTTTTTCTTCTCCTTGAGGGGAGGATTGGTCTCTTCCTCCCCCTCTTCGTCTTCATCTCCCTCGTGGGAGGAGGGAGCTTCGGTATCTTCGGACATAGCATCTGTGTTACCTTTTCGGCGGAGGCCGCCTCTATCTTCCTTACCCTTCTTCTTGGCCTTTTTATCCAGCGCCTGGTAGGGCGCCAGGACTAGCATCCTCATTAACAAAGGATCAGCTGGGTTTTCTGGTAGTGGGGCTGAACACCTGATCCTCTCTGCCTTTGCTATCCAGCCCTGAGTCATGAATTGGTGTCTTAGTATACCCCTTAAATTACGGATAGAGATTATGTTAGAAAGTAAGAAGCTTACCTTAGTCGTCGGATGTGCCCTGTCGAGACCAACATCTTCAGTCTTCTCCGGCCACGACTTATGGGTCTTACAAAGTAGTTTCCAGATCTCTTCATGTGTTGTACCGAAGAAGTGTTGTAGGGTTCGGGGGCCGGCCGTATTAAACTCCCACATGCAGAGAGATCGGCGTTCGCATGGGAGGATCTCGTGGAAGAGCATCACCTGAATCACATCGGTGAGACTGGTATTCTTCTTCATCATGCTCTTGATGTGCTTCTGCAACGTCATCACTTCGTTAGTTGACCCCCAGTCCAGACCTTTGTTGGTCCAAGACGCGAGCCACATAGAAGGCCCAGATCTAAATTCATGAGTGGCCGCCCATTTCGTACCACGAGGCTCGGTGATATAAAACCACTCCTGCTGCCACACCTTCACAGTCTCCACAAAGGCTTCCTTGGGCCAAGTGGTGTTGGGAAGTCTGCTCACCATGGCGCCGCCACAGTCGGCGTGCTGCCCGTCGACCACCTTTGGACTCACATTGAAAACTTTGAGACACTGGCCAAATTGAGGTGGAATGCGGAGGAATGCCTCACACACAATGATGAAGGACGAGATGTGAAGAAAGGAGTTTGGGGCTAGATAATGGAAATCTAGCCCGTAGTAAAACATGAGTCCGTGTACAAAGGGATGAAGTGGAAACCCTAGGCCGCGAAGAAAGTGAGGGATAAATACCACCCTCTCGTCGGGCTATGGTCTAGGGATGATTTGCCCCTCCGCCGGGAGCCTGTGTGTGATTTCTGCGGTCAAATACTTCGCCTCCTGGAGCTCCTTGATGTCCTTCTCCATCAAGGAGGAGGCCACCCACTTGCCTTGAGAGCCAGACCCCGACATGGCTATAGTGTTTGGTGGTGATGGGAAAGATTGAAACATGGGCGCTGGAGCTCGAGGGGGGATGGGCTGAGGAAGAAGAAGGCATGGGGTAAAAGGATGGAACATTATCCTCTTATAAAGACAGTGATATCAAGCGCCCCCTCATGAGCCTTAAAACTTGCCTATTCCCAAGGGGTCGTGCAAATGGCATGGCTGGATTACCCAAACCCGTACTGATGAGAATCCCACAATAAGGGGACATGATCTCTGCTTTGACAAGACGTGTCAATGAAGACCGTGCCTCAAAACGCGAAGCGGGAGGCTAAAAACGGTTCGAAATAATAATAAGGCCAGAACATAACGTCTCGCCGACAAAGCTTTCAGTAGACATGACTTATTTTGTTTAAGTATTTCACCCTTGTGGTTCAAGGTTGTAACTATTGTATAGAACCGGATATAGTTCTTTTGTTTAGCTGCTTTGTATTATTCGGAAGACGAACCTGCCATGCAATGTCGAAGACAATCTACGCGCCGGACACATCCTCATTGAAGCCTGGTTCAGGG
The DNA here is from genome assembly GCF_002162155.2 of Triticum dicoccoides. Lineage (NCBI taxonomy): Eukaryota > Viridiplantae > Streptophyta > Magnoliopsida > Poales > Poaceae > Triticum > Triticum dicoccoides. The sequence goes on along the minus strand of NC_041384.1, from coordinate 360,441,359 downwards.
GCTACTGAGCGAGTCCAGGATTAGGGGTCCCCGAGCGTCCGGGCTATGTGACATGGGCCAGACTGATGGGCCGTGAAGATACAAGATAGAAGGCCTTCCCCCATGTCCGAATGGGACTCTCCTTTGCGTGGATGGCAAGCTTTGGCATTCGGATATGAAGTTTCCTTTCTCTGTAAACCGACTCTGTACAACCCTAGGCCCCTCTGGTGTCTATATAAACCAGAGGGTTTAGTCCGTAGAGGCGATCATAATCATACAGGAGAGACATCTAGGGTTTAGCCATTACGATCTCGAGGTAGATCAACTCTTGTAACCCATATATTCATCAAAGTCAATCAAGTAGGAAGTAGGGTATTACCTCCATTAAGAGGGCCTGAACCTGGGTAAACATCATGTCCCATGCCTCCTATTACCTGTGATCCTCAGATGCACAGTTTGGGGCCCCCTACCTGAGATCGGCTGGTTTTGACACCGACAGTTCATGATGCGAGACGCATAGGGGGGGCGGATATAAACTCAGGAGTGGCTGCCCATGTGGTGTCGCGGGGTTCGGTGATGTAGAACCACTCCTGCTGCCATACCTTAACGATCTCCATGAGGGCGCCTTTGGGCCAAGTGGTGTTGGGGAGCTTGCTCACCATGGCACCTCCGCATTCCGCATGCTGCCCGTCGACCACCTTCAGCTTCACGTTGAAGACCTTAAGCCATAGGCCGAAGTCTGGGGGATGCGAAGAAGCGTCTCGCACACGACGATAAACGTCAAGATGTGGAGGAAGGAATTTGGGGCTAGATCATGAAAATCTAGCCTGTAATAGAACATGAGGCCGCGGACAAAGGGCTGGAGAGGAAACCCTAGCCCAGGGATGAAGTGGGGGATGAACACAACCCTTTCGCCGGGCTCCGGAGTAGGGATGAACTGTTTCTTGGCAGGGAGCCTGTGTGCGACGTCTGCAGTCAGGTACCCCGCCTCCCGGAGCTCCTTGATGTCCTTCTCTGTGATAGAGGAGGCCACCCACTTGTTCTGTGAGCCGGATCCGGACATGGCTGGAGAGGTTGGTGGCGGTGGGAAAGATTGAAGCTTGGGCGCTGGTGCTTGAGGATGGGAAGCAGGAGAAGGAAGAAGGCATGGGGTGAAAAGTGGGATCTTTATCCACTTATATAGGCAATGAATATCAACCCCCCTTAAGCCTTAAAACTCGCTTGTTCCCAAGGGGTCATGTGAATAGCACAGTTCAATTACCCAAGCCCGTATTGATGGGAATCCCGCAATAAGTCAACACGATCTCTGCTTTGACAATGCGTGTCAATGGAGGCTGCACCTCGAAACGCGAAGCAGGAGGGCAAAAAATGGTTCAAAATGATAAAGAGGCCAGACGTGGCTGTCGCTGAAAAAAGTTGTCAGTTGACAAACCTTATTTTGATTAAGTATTTTGCCTTCGTGGATGAGGGTTGTGACTGTTATACACAACCGGATACAGCTCTTTTATTCAGAAGATTGCTTTGAAGTACTCGGAGGAGGAACCCGCCTTGCAATGCCGAAGACAACCTACGCGCCGAACACATTGTCATTGAAGACTGGTTCAGGGGCTACTGAGGGAGTCCTGGATTAAGGGGTCCTCAGGTGTCCGGGCTGTGTGATATGGGCTGGACTGATGGGCCGTGAAGATACAAGGTAGAAGGCCTTCCCCCGTGTCCTGATGGGACTCTCCTTTGCGTGTATGGCAAGATTGGCGTCCGGATGTGTAGTTCCCTTCTTCTGTAAACCGACTCTCTACAACCCTAGGCCCCTCCGATGTCTATATAAACCAGAGGGGTTAGTCCATAGAGATCATCAGAATTCATATAGTCTAGACATCTTGGGTTTAGCCATTACGATCTCGAGGTAGATCGATTCTTGTAACCTCTATACAAATTAAGTACAATCAAGTAGGACGTCGGGTTTTAGCTCCATTAAGAGGGCCCGAACCTGGGTAAACAACATGTACCTTGTGTCCCTTGTTACCTTCGATCCTCAGGCACACAGTTCGGGACCCACTACCCGAGATCGGCCAGTTTTGACACCGACATCAGGTGCTTTGGCGACTTAGATTTGGTGGCTCAGCAAGTGCAGGTACTTGGGACTCTAAAGACCCACTCATGGCGGCTTATCGCTGGGCGGTTCATGCCATCGCTGGTCACTTCAAGGGTTATCAAGTGGAGCACATCGATCATAGAAAAAATTAGGCAGCCGACGCTCTAAGCCGGCTAGGATCTCAGCGTAAGCCAGTGCCTCCCAATATTGTCCTTGACATCCTACATAGCCCTTCTATTAAGTTACCAACAGAAGAGGATCTTGCAATCCCTAACCAGGAGGCGCAATTAGTGGCAGCTCTTCACGCCACCCCTGATTAGACAGTTCCTTATTTGGCTTATATGTCCCGGGGAGAGTTGCCTAAGGATGAAACTTTGGCCACGCAAATAAATTGGCGGTTTAAGTCAATGACTATTGTCAATGGCGAGTTACACCGATGCAGTGTCACAGGAGTGTTCTAGTGGAGCGTCTCTCTAGAAGAGGCCGTGAAATTCTAAGGGAGATTCATGAAGGAGATGGTGGCCATCATGTCGGTTCTAAGTCCCTTGTAGCAAAGGCTTTTCATCATGGGCTTTATTGGCTGACGGCTCATGCCGATGCAGAGGATCTGGTTAGCAGGTGCGACGGTTGTTAGAAGTTTTCCAGACGATCTCATGCGGCGGCTCAAGAATTGAGGATGATTCCAATCACTTGGCCATTTGCGGTCTAGGGACAACATATGGTTGGGCCTTTCAAGAGATCCAAAGACAAAAAGACTCACTTGTTGGTGGCGGTTGATAAATTTACAAAATGGGTTGAAGCAGGGCCGGTTAGCAAGTGTGATGCGGCCACGGCGGTTCAATTCCTTAAAAAGGTGATTTTTCGCTTTGGCTATCCTCATAGTATCATAACAAATAATGGTACTAATCTGTCCAAAGGTGCTATGAAAGAGTTCTGTCAACGAGAACATATCTGTATTGATGTCTCATCAGTGGCTCACCCCAAGTCAAATGGTCAAGCTGAAATGGCTAATAAAGAAATCTTGAGAGGCATAAAATCCTGGCTAATGGTCCCTTTGCAGCGGACACCGGGTTGTTGGGTTGAGGAGTTACCCTTAGTACTTTGGAGTATCAATACCACCCCCAACAGATCAGACGGGTTATACGCCTTTCTTCATGGGTTACAGTGCAGAGGCGGTTCTTCCCAGTGACATCCGTCATGACTCGCCCCGCATGGTGGCTTATGTTGAAACTTACAATGAAAAAGCATGTCAAGAAGTTCTTGACTTATTAGATGTGGAGAGGGACCTGGCAGCGGCTCATTCGGCGATATACCAGCAAGATCCGCGTCATTATCACAGCTACCGGGTTAAAACTCAAACCTTTCAAGAAGGCAACTTGGTGCTCCGGCTCATCCAGGATCAAACTGATATGCACAAATTATCCCTGCCTTGGGAAGGGCCCTTTGTGGTCAGTAAGAATCTGAACAACGGGTCATACTACCTCATTGATATTCGAGAACACAAGGAGTCCCGCAAATCGGAGGAGGAGACCCGCCGCCCGTGGAATATTGCTCATCTGCGACCATATTACACTTGAGCCACCGGCTCCTATGTTGTACATATTTTCATCAATGTATATATTAAGATTTAGTATAATAAAGCCGGAATCCCTAGAAATTCAGGGTCTCTGTCATTTCAGTTCAAAGAAATTGAGTCTTTATTACCTATTCATTGGTCTCATGGGGGCTTCCTCCTCACCGAGCATAGCTGTTCACACCCATGAGATCCGGTTTCCAAGCCGACTCATTGGTCTCATGGGGGCTTCCTGCTCACTAAGCATAGTTGTTCACACCCATGAGATCCGGTTTCCAAGCCGACTCTTTGGTCTCATGGGGGCTTCCTGCTCGCCGAGCATAGCTATTCACACCCATGAGATCTGGTTTTCAAGCCGACTCATTGGTCTCATGGGGCTTCCTACTCACTGAGCATAGCTGTTCACACCCACGAGATCCATTTTCCAAGGCGGCCTTGAGTTAAACCTACCTGTTTGCAAGATGCTACTCCATGAGGTGACCCATCGAACTCTTGACAGTTACTCTTTTCAATAAGACCCTGAACTTGCCAAGGTTCAAATGGCGGCCTTTGTCACATGAGAGCCGGCTTACAGAGAGCTAGGGTAAACTCACCCGTTGACGCAGTCTCTTTTCTATGTGGCCTATTTGTACTCTTTGCAGTTACTCTTTTCAACAAGACCCTGAACTGCTTAAGGTTAAAACAACGGATTTATGTCATGTGAGAGCCGACTTATGGGACAAAAACGAATTTTTCAAAAAACAGAATAGAGTTGCACTCTTCTAGATCTATCAAGCCTCCGACTTATAGACTTACATCTTTTCAACATCGATATACTACTAGTCCACAAGTATGACTTCATGTTTGAATAAATATTTGGATTTTTCAAACTTCCCTAGTTATAGACTTTAAGTCGCTGGAATATATTATATTGGACATTATGACCCGCCTGGTGTAAACCGCCAGGGTATCTATTGTTCACTATGTGCAGGAACCTTGTGAGATAACATGATGTTCCTTACAAATTCATCCACGACACATAGACAAATCATCATCAAGTTTTAAAAGGATAAAACATGCACGATGGCATGGCGGGTCATTGTTTTTTGTAGCCTATTACATGGCTCCACAAGCCCAAATGATTAAGTGTTTTTCAAGCAAGAAAGGTGATGCAGTTTGAGAACCGCCCAATGGATCAGTCATCCTAGTCCTGGCGTGATGAAGCTTCCAGGTTATCCTGCGCTGGTTCTTCTTCTTCTTCCATCATCTGGAAGTTAGTCGATAACCAATTGATGCCAGTCAAGGCTTGAAACTCAGCTTCATCATCGATAAGTTTAGATGGATTAATTTCAGGAGCAAAAGTATTCTTATGGATTGGAGGGATCATATCCACAACATCGTAAGTCGACATCTTCATTTTTGAATTATCTGCTGTATAAGCCGCCTAGTATCTAGGCAGGTCAGTTTCTTTGGCGAGTTTGCTCGCCAGTGGACGCATCTCCTTCACACAACCAAAAAATTCCTTCTGATCAAAAGGAGACCCGTCCTCTTTAAAACTGGGGCAGCCAGTAGCCAGCTCGGTCGGGTATAATTCTTCCTGCCACGCCTTCACCCGACACAAGGCAATAATAGCACCGGCTCTAGCAGATGACCGCTTTATTTCTTCGATTTTCGCAGGCAGGACAGAGAGCTTGGTCAAAACATCCCTGATAAGAGACAATTCTTGCTTGGTGTGTGAGATGGTGACTAGTGAGCGTTGAGCACCTCTATACAATTGCTCCACTAGCGTATAAATTGCCTTTAGCTCTACCAGCTTATCTTGGCCAAGATTGGTACTCCTAGGGCCTGTTCACACAAATGCGCGGTTAAGTAGCAAGGAGGGTTAAGAAGTTGAGCATTGGAAATGATCATGATATATAGTATTACTTACCAAAGATAGCGGCAGTCATCTGTGTAATATGATGTTTTAAGCCGGTGAGCTCTGCGGTGACCTCTTGCAAAGAAGCTTCAGCATTTTCTGCTCTCTACACACAGGCAGTCTTTTCTTCAGCCCAGGCGGCTCTCTCTGCATCAAACCCTGTTTTAAGCTTTTCCATCTCATCCAAACTAAATTTGAACTTGGAGTCAGCTTTCCGGGTCATAAACTCTCGCAGTTCGAGTCTGGTCTTCAAATCAGCCAATTGAGATTCAAGTTGAATTGAGGTCTCCTGTAAACAAGAGGTTCAACACTTATAAGCAGCTATGTGATAGTATAATATAGGAAAAGTCCCAAGCCATTTGCAAGCAATAGCACATGGCACTTGGGAGCTAATGGGTGCAGAAGTTCTTTTAAAAGCAATAGCAGACAAATCCGGTTCATCTTTTTCAAAGATAACATGGCCTGTGAGGTGAAATTTTATTCAGAAGCTACCCTAACTGATCCGGCTCATCTTGTTTCAAGGCAAGACGGTTCATGGGGGCTATGGCTCGAAGTTTTTATTGTGATATAATGGTTGAAGTCTTTGCCATAATCACTATAATCTTTCCTATAACTAAGATTTGGGGGCTAAAGGTTGAAGCAGAAGTTTATACCTCATGTTTCTGGTGCATTTGTTTGACCATGTCAATCTCAAGATCATGGCTAGTGTGCACTTTACTAAGGTAGCCAGAGAGTAATTCACTGATGCCCACATGAGAATAGTTGGCCATATCAAACTTGACCTTGATCTTCTTAATCAATTCTTCCATGGCAGAGTGTTTGGCTAAGATAGTAGGATTCCCTGGCTCTTTGAAGACATTACCGGTAATCAGAACATCTTCAATACTTTCTTTAGAAGGCTTGATTAGACTTGGCAGCTTAGCACCCAAAGGGTCAATATTCATATGGTCTGTGGAGGCTCCAGTGTTCTCTAGTGGCGGGTCATCAGCAATTTCCTCGGGGTGTTGCATGGAGGATCCAGATACTGGTGCTTGCTTTTTCGGTTCATGAACTTTTGGGTCTTCAGCCGGTATATTTATTTTCACCTTCTTGCTAGGCTTTTCCATCCCACTGCAAGAACAGGTTCAAGAGGTCAGTATATGTGTTCAAATGCTAAATAACGAAGACAAAAGTCATTACCCAGGGTCAGTCTTGAAAGCCGGCAGCTAGGTCTGTGATGAGTCACCAGAAGAGGAATGAGAAGTTCCCTAATAATTTGAGTCGGAAGGATTAAGTGGTTGGTGAATAAGACCCGCCTTTGGATAAAAAGAGTTTGAATTCTGAGGCACCTCTTTCCGGCGCTTGCGTGGGTTCGTGTGTTGGGCAACTCGGAGGATAGCTCTCCGCCTCCGCTAGTCTGAGTTCTGCATCGGTTCTCATGTTGTTGTTGCTTCAAAATAAAGTTGGGATCCAAGTAAGCTAAGGGGTGAGAAAACCTTACTTTCCGGGTTACTTGTCGAATATTCTGTCTTGGCAAAGGCTCTGAGTCGGAGGAAATAATAGTTACCTCTTCATCACATGTCTGGCTGGTTTTCATGTCGTCCTGATAGTAATCAGTGTCAATAAGATGATTGAAAAAAGAGCCAAGAGAGTCAAGTTCTTCCTCTAACTCATCATCATTCAGAGTAAACAGCTCTGAGGCGGTTGATTTCTTCTTATTCTTCTTAGAGGCTATGGTCTTAGTTCTGGACTTCTTGGCCGCTTTCTCCTTCTTGTCGTATTTCTTGTTCCAAAAAGCAAATTCAACCTACATAAATCACGGGAAGATAAGGGATGGGAAGACTATGTAAACAGTGGGCAAAGGTAAATGAAATGGAGAGCTTATGTCTGGTGGCGGGTTAAGCTTGCAAAATGGATTCAACCCAACTTTGCTCCAGCTCTCCAAGCTTTCCCCAAGAAGGGTCTTGGTCATGTCATTGATTTCTTTATCAATCAAACATATTTGGCAGTGGTGTTGCGGATCTTTGACATCACCAGTGTATGTGCACATTAGTACAGGCCGATGGCTCAAAGGCATAACCCTCCAAGCGACCCAGCAACGGACCAGGTCGACGCCAGTCAACCCATTGGCCCGCAAAGCTCTAACCTTTGAAAAGGTAGGCATATATTTGGCTCGTTCAACGGTGGTAAGCTGGTCTGGAGGAGGGTGCTTTGGGCTGAGCCAGTGGTCATGATAACCCGGCAAGGGATTTTCTTTAGTTGGAGATGTGTCTCGGCAGGAGAATCAAGTTTGATTCCAGTCCTTAGGATGACTTGGAAGCATAGCAGAAGGAAAAATGGCATCTCTTTGCCGTTGAATTAAGACTCCACCGAGCTCTAAGCTGGGCCCGTCAGTGAATTCATTCTGGCGGTTCAAATAATAATACTCTCTAAAGAGTTCAATGTTGGGTTCTTCATGAAGATACACTTCACAGAAGACTTGAAAATTGCAGATATTTGAAACGGAATTGGGTCCGATGTCTTGAGGATGGCGTTGAAAGAAATGCAGAACGTCACGGAAGAATTTTGACCCGGGCAGTTAGAAGCCCTGGTTTATGTCATCAGCAAAAACAATAACCTCATTTTCCTTTGGCTGAGGTCTAGCTTCTTATGGGTTTGGAACATGCTAGTGAATGGCATTCTTTGATGAGAAGATGCCTGTTTTGACATAATCATCAAGCATTTCTTCTGTGATGATTGAAGGAACCTAGTCGCATAAAGTGAAGGTCTTAGTCATGATTGTGGTGCACGGTCTAAAAGAGATGATTTAAAGCATGGTTAAACTGGTAAGGTGTAGCCGGGTTATGAAAACATTAAATTATCAATTTGAAAAGGGATTCAGAGTCAAGCCGGCAAGCACTTGGTGTGTTACAAGTTATCATTTGAACCGCCATGAAGGGATAATGGCTACAGATCTGGAGCGGAACTAAATTTTACTGCATACTGGAGAAAATAGGTTTTACAAGGATTGCTTAGGATTTTGAATCTACAGCGGTCCCAAAAATAAAAATAATTCCTGAACTTAAAGGCTATGGTAGTAGAAGAACTCGGAAGCTCGGATTGAAATTCAGTCAGAGGTGAGTAACTGCGGATGAGAAACGATGATAAACTAGTACCGCGCAATCTCTGCAGTATTTTCAGATCAAAACTACTCGTTTTAAAGGAGAAGCATGAATAACGGTGAAGAGCACCGACGAAGAAGTGAAAACCCTTTTATAGATCTGTTAGGGAGTGAACTTGAACTTACTAATGCTGATGAACAGGGGAGGGGTGTCGCATTTCTCTCGTTCGATCAGGTTGATGCAGCTGGTTGGCATGGTCGGCACTAAAGGAGGACGACATCGACGGAGCTTGGTAGCAGCACGGTTGCAAGGAAGAAGATGCAGAGGCAGGGGTTAAAGTGAAAACAGAGGCCCGCTGTCCCTATTTATAAGGAAAAATGAGGTGGCTGGCCTAGAAATCGAGGAGACGAGATGATTAGGTTAACAAGAAAGGTGCCTCGATTCTTCGAAAGGCTATTAATGATAAGGTTCTGTTAAAGATATACTTGGTTTTTTGTGAAATCAATACGTATGACGTCATGGCGGGTTACCAAGGTATGATGTCATGGCGGGTTACAAATGTATGAATGGAGTTTCTCGTACCGGAGTACAATTCTGTTCAAATTAAGATGGTGAAGATTGGCTTGAACAAATTCAACTCAACCTGGGGCCTAATGTTGGGGATATAACTCCTAGGTATGACTCGCCCAGGAGGTGATGGGCCATGCCTTCGACAGTTCATTATGAAGAAGTACATGAAAGCCCAAGGTGTGAAGGTGGCGACTCTTGGAGGCAATCCTAGATAAGGCCCAGACCAGGGGCCCATAAGCCGCCATGTGATAACTTGGCTCATAAGACAATGATTAGTTGCAAACTGAGCCGATCACGATGTATGAATCGGTCAGACTCTGTAAGCCGCCTGGCCTCAACCTGTGTATATAAAGGTGAGACCCGGCGGGAGGAAAGGTTAGGAAACAATTCATCGAGAACTAGGTCAAGCCTATTCGCTCCCTGGTAATCGAAACCCAAGCAATACAATCCAAAGCAAGAGTAGTCTTTTACATCGTTGAGAGGGGCCAAACCTGGGTAAACTCTCTGCGTCCTTTGTCTCGTTTAAACCCTTCCAGTGAACCTAGTTGTGATGGCTCCACACCTAAATCCTTTTGCTAGGACATCTGTCGTGTTAAGCCCACGACACAAGCAAAGATAGCAAACGAGCAAAAAGGCATACAAAAAAGCAAATAAAAAGGAAAATATTTTTGTATTTTTCTGAAAATGTTTTATAATTGGGGGATAGGAAAATAAGAGGCAAATGACAAATAATGTAAATGCAAGAGATGAAAGTTTATGATGGGTACTTGGTAGGCTTGATGTAGATCCTCCCCGGCAATGGCGCTAGAAATTCTTCCTGCTACTTCTTGAGCTTGCGTTGGTTTTTCCCTTGAAGAGGAAAGGGTTATGCAGAAAAGTAGATATAAGTATTTCCCTTAGTTGAGAACCAAGGTATCAATCCAATAGGAGGCACACACAAGTCACCAATGATTGCAGCTATGCAAACCAATTAATACTTGCACCCAACGCGATAAAGGGGCTGTCAATCCCTTCACGGTTACTTGCAATGATGAGATCTGATAGTGATAGATATAAAAGATAAGTAAAAGTGCAAAAAAAATTAAAGTAAATAAATTGAAGCAAGGTATTCTGTGTTTTTTATTTTATAAATCTGGAAATAATATGATAAAATAGGACCCAGGGGCCATAGTTTTCACTAGAGGCTTCTCTCTTGAAAGAAAGCATACGGTGGGTAAACAAATTACTATGGAGAAATTGATAGAAAAGCGCATAGTTATGACGATATCTAAGGCAGTGATCATGAATATAGGCATCACGTCCATGACAAGTAGACCGACTCCTACCTGCATCTACTACTATTACTCCACACATTGACCACTATCTAGCATGCATCTAGTCTATTAAGTTAACAAGAACGGAGTAATGCCTTAAGCAAGATGACATGATGTAGAGGGATAGATCGAATGAACCCCATCTTTTTATCCTTAATGGCAACAATACTAATACGTATCATGTGTGTTTCTGTCACTATGAATAAGCGCCGCAAGATTGAACCCATTAAAAAGCACCTCTCCCATGGTAAGTGATGACCCACAAGTATAGGGGATCTATTGTAGTCCTTTCGACAAGTAAGAGTGTCGAACCAAACGAGGAGCAGAAGGAAATGATAAGCAGTTTTGAGTAAGGTATTCTCTGCAAGCACTGAAATTATGGGTAATAAATAGTTTTGTGATAAGGTAATTTGCAACGAGTAACAAGTAATAAAAGTAAATAAGGTGCAACAAGATGACGCAATCCTTTTTGTAGCAAAGGACAAGCCTGGACAAACTCTTATTTAAAGGAAAGCGCTCCCGAGGATACATGGGAATTATCGTCAAGCTAGTTTTCATCATGTTCATATGATTCGCATTCGGTACTTTGATAATTTGATATGTGGGTGGACCAGTGATTGGGTACTGCCCTTCCTTGGACAAGAATCTCACTTATGATTAACCCCTATTCCAAGCATCCGCAACTACAACAGAAGTATTAAGGTAAACCTAACCATAGCATGAAACATATGGATCCAAATCAGCCCCTTACGAAGCAACTCATAAACTAGGATTTAAGTTGTTGTCACTCTAGCAACCCATCATCTACTTCTTACTTCCCAATGCCTTCCTCTAGGCGCAAACAATGGTGAAGTGTCATGTAATCGATGTTCACATGATACCACTAGAGGAGAGACAACATACATCTCATCAAAGTATCGAACGAATAACAAATTCTCATGACTACTTATAGCAAGACTTCTCCCATGTCCTCAGCAACAAACGTAACTACTCACAAATCATATTCATGTTCATAATCAGGGGGGTATTAATATGCATAAAGGATCTGAACATATGATCTTCCACCGAATAAACCAACTAGCATCAACTACAAAGAGTAATCAACACTACTACCAACCAACAGGTACCAATCTGAGGCTTTGGGACAAAGATTGGATACAAGAGATGAACTAGGGTTTGACATGAGATGGTGCTGGTGAATATGTTGATAGAGATTGACCCCCTCCTGATGAGAGGATCGTTGGTGATGATTTCCCCTCCTGGAGGGAAGTTTCCCCGGCAGAACAGCTCCGCCGGAGCCCCAGATTGGTTCCGCAAAGGTCCTGCCTTGTGGCGGCGGAGTTTCGTCCCGTGAGCTTGCTACCTCTTGAGCACTACGTTGGTTTTCCCTTGAAGAGGAAAGGGTGATGCAGTAAAGTAGATTAAGTATTTCCCTCAGTTTTTGAGAACCAAGGTATCAATCCAGCAGGAGATCACGCTCGAGTCCCATGCACCTACACAAAGAAATAAGAACCTCGCAACCAACGCAATAAAAGGGGTTGTCAATCCCTTCACGGTCACTTACGAGACTGAGATCTGATAGATATGATAAGATAATATTTTTGGTGTTTTATGTTAAAGAGAAATAACGATGCAAAGTAAAATAAACGGCAATAGAAATGGATAAGTGTTGGAAGATTAATATGATGGAAGATAGACCCGGGGGGCATAGGTTTCACTAGTGGTTTCTCTCAAGAGCATAAGTATTATGGTGGGTAAACAAATTACTGTCGAGCAATTGATAGAATTGAGCATAGTTATGAGAATATCTAGGTATGATCATGTATATAGGCATCACGTCCGTGACAAGTAGACCGAAACGATTCTGCATCTACTACTATTACTGCACACATCGACCGCTATCCAGCATGCATCTAGAGTATTAAGTTCATAAGACCAGAGTAATGCTTTAAGTAAGATGACATGATGTAGAGGGATAAACTCATGCAATATGATATAAACCCCATCTTCTTATCCTCGATGGCAACAATACAATACGTGTCGTTTCCCTTTCTGTCACTGGGATCGAGCACCGCAAGATTGAACCAAAAGCTAAGCACTTCTCCCATTGCAAGAAAGATCAATCTAGTAGGCCAAACCAAACTGATAATTCGAAGTGACTTGCAAAGATAAACCAATCATACATAAAAGAATTCAGATTAGATTCAAATAGTGTTCATAGATAAACTTCAACATAAACCCACAATACATCGGATCTCGACAAACACAGCACAAAAGAAGAACTTTGTATTGAGATCCAAAGTGAAAGAAGAAGCCATCTAGCTAATAACTATGGACCCGAACGTCTGAAGTAAACTACTCACACATCACCGGAGAGGCCATGGAGTTGATGTAGAGGCCCTCCGTGATCAATGCCCCCTCCGGCGGAGCTCCGGACAAGGCCCCAAGATGGGAACTCTCGGGTACAGAAGGTTGCAGCAGTGGAATTAGGTTTTCGTGGTGCTCCTGGATGTTTGGTGGGTATGTGGATATATATAGGAGGAAGAAGTACGCCGGTGGAGCAACAAGGGGCCCACGAGGGTGGAGGGCGCGCCCAGGGGGTAGGCGTGCCCCCTGCCTCGTGGCCTCCTCCATTGTTTCTTGACGCCCACTCCAAGTCTCCTGGATCACGTTCGTTGAGAAAATCACGTTCTCGAAGCTTTCATTCCATTTGGACTCCGTTTGATATTCCTTTACGGCGAAACTCTAAAATAGGCAAAAAAAACAGCAATTTGGGATGGGCCTCTGGTTAGTAGGTTAGTCCCAAAAATGATATAAAAGTGTAAAATAAAGCCCATTAACATCCAAAATAGGTAATATAATAGCATGGAGCAATCAAAAATTATAGATACGTTGGAGAGTATCAAGCATCCCCAAGCTTAATTCCTGCTCGTCCTCGAGTAGGTAAATGATAAAAAAAGAATTTTTTATGTGGAATGCTTTCTAACATATTTCTCAATGTAATTTTTCTTTATTGTGGCATGAATGTTCAGATCCGAAAGATTCACGATAAAAGTTTAATATTGACATAAAAATAATAATACTTCAAGTATACTAACTAAGCAATCATGTCTTCTCAAAATAACATGGCCAAAGAAAGTTATCCCTACAAAATCATATAGTCTGGCTATGCTCTATCTTCACCACACAAAATATTTAAATCATGCACAACCCCGATGACAAGCCAAGCAATTGTTTCATACTTTTTATGTTCTCAAACTTTTTCAATCTTCACACAATACATGAGCGTGAGCCATGGACATATCACTATATGCGGAATAGAATGGTGATTGTGGAGAAGACAAAAAGGAGAAGATAGTCTCACATCAACTAGGCGTATCAACATGCTATGGAGATGCCCATTAATAGATATTAGTGTGAGTGAGTAGGGATTGCCATGCAACGGATGCACTAGATCTATAAGTGTATGAAAGCTCAACAAAAGAACTAAGAATGTGTGCATGCAACTTGCTTGCTCATGAAGACCTAGGGCATTTTGAGGAAGCCCATCATTGGAATATACAAGCCAAGTTCTATACTGCAAAATTCCAACTAGTATATGAAAGTGATATCATAGGAGACTCTCTATCATGAAGATCATGGTGCTACTTTGAAGCACAAGTGTGGAAAAAGGATAGTAGCATTGTCCCTTCTCTCTTTTTCTCTCATTTTTTCGTCTGGAGTCTCATCCCGACTTGTGGGGGAATCATAGTATCCATCATCCTTTCCTCACTTGGGACAATGCTCTAATAATGATGATCATAGCACTTTATTTACTTACAACTCAAGAATTACAACTCGATACTTAGAAGAAAATATGACTCTATGTGAATGCCTCTGGCGGTGTATCGGGATGTGCAATGATGCATGAGCGACATGTATGAAGAATTATGAACGGTGGCTTTGCCACAAATACGCTGTCAACTACATGATCATGCAAGCAATATGACAATGATGAAGCGTGCCATAATAACGGAACGGTGGAAAGTTGCATGGAAATATATCTCGGAATGGCTATGGAAATGCCATAATAGGTACGTATGGTGGCTGTTTTGAGGAAGGTATATGGTGGGTTTATGGTACCGGCGAAAGTTGCGCGATACTAGAGAGGCTAGCAATGGTGGAAGGGTGAGAGTGCGTATAATCCAAGGACTCAACATTAGTCATAAAGAACTCAAATACTTATTGCAAAAATCTATTAGTTATCAAAACAAAGTATTACGCGCATGCTCCTAGGGAGATAGATTGGTAGGAAAAGACCATCGCTCGTGCCCGACCGCCACTCATAAGGAAGACTATCAATAAATAAATCATGCTCCACTTCATCACATAACGGTTCACCATACGTGCATGCTACGGGAATCACAAAATTTAACACAAGTATTTTAAAATTCACAACTACTCAACTAGCATGACTCTAATATCACCATCTCCATATCTTAAAACAATTATCAAGTATCAAACTTCTCATAGTATTCAATGCACTTCCTATGAAAGTTTTTATATTATTCATAAAAGAAAATTTCCATGTTGTTCTAAAGGAATCTCAAAATAATATAAGTTAAGCATGAGATATCAATTATTTCTATAAAATAAAACCACCATTGTGCTCTAAAAGATATAAGTGAAGCACTAGAGCAAAAACTATATAGATCAAAAGATATAAGTGAAGCACATAGAGTATTCTAATAAATTTCAAATCATGTGAGTCTCTCTACAAAGGTGTGTACAGCTTGGATTATTGTGGTAAACTAAAAATAAAAGACTCTAATCATACAAGACGCTCTAAGCAAACCACATATCATGTGGTGAATAAAAATATAGCTCCAAGTAAAGTTACCGATGGACGAAGACGAAAGAGGGGATGCCTTCCGGGGCATCCCTAAGCTTAGGCTTTTTGGTGTCCTTGAATTTTACCTTGGAGTTCCATGGGCATCCCCAAGATTAGGCTCTTGCCACTCCTTGTTACATAATCCATCAAATCTTTACCCAAAACTTGAAAACTTCACAACACAAAACTTAAATAGAAAATCTCGTTAGCTCCGTTAGCGAAAGAAAACAAAACACCACTTCAAGGTACTGTAATGAACTCATTCTTGATTTATATTGGTGTTAAATCTACTGTATTCCAACTTCTCTATGGTTTATAAACTCTTTTACTAACCATAGATTCATCAAAATAAGCAAACAACACACGAAAAACAGAATCTGTCAAAAACATAACAGTCTGTAGTAAGCTGTAGTTAACGCAAACTTCTGGAACCCCAAAAATTCTAAAATAAATTGCTGGACGTGAATAATTTATATATTAATCATCTTGAAAAATAAATAACTAAATAGCAATTTCCAAATAAAAATGGCAGCAATTCTCGTGAGCGCTAAAGTTTCAGTTTTTTACAGCAAGATCAAAAAAACTTTCCCCAAGTCTTCCCAACGGTTCCACTTGGCACAAACACTAATTAAACAAAAAAAACACAAACCAAAACATAGGGTAGATAAATTATTTATTACTAAACATGAGCAAAAATCAAGGAATAAAAATAAAATTTGGTTGCCTCCCAACAAGCGCTATCGTTTAACGCCCCTAGCTAGGCATAAAAGCGAAGATAGATCTAGGTATTGCCATCTTTGGTAAGGAATCCACAAGTGTCTCTCATAACAGATTCATATGGTAATTTAACCTTATTTCTAGGAAGTGTTCCATGCCTTTCCTTAATGGAAATTGCAATTTAATATTCCCTTCCTTCATATCAATAATTGCACCAATCGTTCTAAGGAAAGGTCTACCAAGAATAATAGGACATGAAGGATTGCAATCTATATCAAGAACAATGAAATCTATGGGCACATAATTCCTATTTTCAACAATAATAACATCATTAATTCTTCCCATAGGCTTATTAATAGTGGAATACACAAGGTGCAAGTTTAAAGAACAATCATCAAATTCACGGAATCCTAGCAAATCACATAAAGTTTTCGGAATCGTGGAAACACTAGCACCAAACTCACACAAAGCATACCATTCATTATCTTTAATTTTAATTTTAATAGGTGGTTACCACTCATCATAAAGTTTTCTAGGGATAGAAACTTCCAACTCGAGTTTTTCTTCATAAGATTGCATCAAAGCATCAACGATATGTTTAGTAAAAGCTTTATTTTGACTATAAGCATGAGGAGAATTTAGCATGGATTGTAACAAGGAAATACAATCTATCAAAGATCAATTAACATAATTAAATTCCTTGAAATCCAAAATAATGGTTCATTTCTATTTAAAGTTTTAACCTCTTCAATCCCACTTTTAACAATTTTTGCATCAAGATCTAAAAACTCTGAATTTTTTGAACGCCTTCTAGGTAAAGGTGGCTCATCTTCAGTCCCATCATTATCAAGATTCATACTGCAAAACAAAGATTTAATAGGAGACACATCAATAACTTTTATATCTACATCTTTATTTTCATGAAAACTAGAAGAACACGCTTTCACAAAGCAATCTTTCCTAGCATGCATCCTAGCGGTTCTTTCTTTGCACTCATCAATGGAAATTCTCATGGCTTTGAGAGACTCATTGATATCATGCTTAGGTGGAATAGATATAAGTTTCATAGAATCAACATTAAGGGAAATTCTATCCACCTTCCTAGCCAACTCATCAATCTTAAGCAATTTTTCTTCAAGCAAAGCATTGAAATTCTTTTGCGAATTCATAAACTCCTTAACACTAGTCTCAAATTCAGAGGGAATCTTATTAAAATTTCCATAAGAATTGTTGTGGGAATTACCATAATTATTAGAGGAATTACTAGGAAACGGCCTAGAATTAAAATTACCTCTATATGCGTTGTTACCAAAATTGTTCCTACCAAAAAAATTCACATCCATAGATTCATTATTATTATCAATCAAAGTAGACAAAGGCATATCATTAGGATCAGTAGGAGCACTATTATTAGCAAACAATTTCATAAGTTCATCCATCTTTGCACTCAAAACATTAATCCCTTCAATTGCATGCACTTTTTAATAGTAGATCTTTCAGTGTGCCATTGAGAATAATTAACCATAATATTATCTAGGAGTTTGGTAGCTTCTCCTAAAGTGATTTCCATAAAAGTTCCTCCCGCGGCCGAATCTAAAATATTTCTAGAAGAAAAATTCAATCCGGCATAAAAATTCTGTATAATCATCCATAAATTCAAACTATTTGTAGGCAATCACATATCATTAATTTCATCCTCTCCCAAGATTGTGAAACATGTTCATGATCAAGTTTCTTAAAATTCATAATATCGTCTCTAAGAGAGATGATCTTAGCGGGAGGAAAATCTTAGAGATAAAAGCATCTTTGCACTTATTCCATGAATCAATGCTATTTTTAGGCAAAGACGAAAACCAAGCTTTAGCACGATCTCTAAGTGAAAACAAAAATAGCTTAAGTTTAACAATATCCTTATCCACATCTTTCTTCTTTTGCATATCACACAAATCAACAAAGTTATTTAGATGGGTAGCAGCATCTTCACTAGGAAGGCCGGTGAATGGATCTTTCATGACAAGATTCAACAAAGCATCATTAATTTCACAAGATTCAGCATCGGTAAGAGGAGCAATCGGAGTGCTAATAAAATCATTATTGCTGGTATTGGCAAAGTCACACAATTTAGTATTGTCTTGATCCATCGTGACAAGCAAGCAATCCAACACAAGCAAACAAGAAACAGGCAAAAAAGCAAATAAAAAAAGTAGGGGAACGGAAAAAGAGGGCGAATAAAATGGCAAGGGTGCAGTGAGGGAGAGGAAAACGAGAGGCAAATGGAAAATAATGAATGCGAGGGATAAGAGTTTGTGATGGGTACTTGGTATGTCTTGACTTGTGCGTAGACTCCCCGGCAACGGCGCCAGAAATGGCTCATTTTTGGGAGTCAAATCTTGACTTGACTTAGCGCGAATCTCCGCGACAACAGCGCCAGAAATCCTTCTTGCTACCTCTTGAGCACTACGTTGGTTTTCCCTTGAAGAGGAAAGGGTGATGCAGTAAAGTAGCGTAAGTATTTCCCTCAATTTTTGAGATCCAAGGTATCAATCCAGTAGGAGATCACGCCCGAGTCCCACGCACCTACAAAAACAAATAAGAACCTCGCAACCAACGTGGCAATGGGGTTGTTAATCCCTTCACGGTCAATTACGAGAGTGATATCTGATATATATGATAAGGTAATATTTTTGGTAATTTTATGATAAAGAGAAATAAAGATGCAAAGTAAAATAAATGGCAATAGAAATAGCTAAGTGTTGGAAGATTAATAGGATGGAAGATAGACCCGGGGGCCATAGTTTCACTAGTGGCTTCTCTCAAGAGCATAAGTATTACGGTGGGTAAACGAATTACTGACAAGCAATTGATAGAATTGAGCATAGTTATGAGAATATCTAGGTATGATCATGTATATAGGCATAACGTCCGTGACAAGTAGACCAAAACGATTCTGCATCTACTACTATTACTCCACAGATCGACTACTATCCAGCATGCATCTAGTGTATTAAGTTCATAAGAACAGAGTAATGCTTTAAGTAAGATGACATGATGTAGAGGGATAAACTCGTGCAATATTTTATAAAACCCATCTTTTTATCCTTGATGGCAACAATACAATACGTATCGTTTCCCTTTCTATCACTAGGATCGAGCACCGCAAGATTTAACCCAAAGTTAAGCACTTCTCCCATTGCAAGAAACATCAATCTAGTAGGCCAAACCAAACTGATTATTCGAACAGACTTGCAAAGATAAACCAATCATACATAAAAGAATTCAGAGGAGATTCAAATATTGTTCATAGACAAACTTGATCATAAACCCACAATTCATCGGATCTCGACAAACACACCGCAAATAAAGATTACATCGAATAGATCTCCAAGAAGAACGAGGAGAACTTTGTATAGAGATCAAAAGAGAGAGAAGAAGCCATCTAGCTAATAACTGTGGACCCGAAGGTCTGAAGTAAACTACTCACACATCACCGGAGAGGCCATGGAATTGATGTAGAGGCCCTCTGTGATCAATGCCCCCTCCGGTGGAGCTCTCGAAAGGCCCCAAGATGGGATCTCTCGGGTACATAAGGTTGCAGCGGTGGAATTAGGTTTTCGTGGGGCTCCTGGGTGTTTGGGGGTACGTGGATATATATAGGAGGAAGAAGTACGTCGGTGGAGCAACAAGGGGCCCACGAGGGTGGAGGGTGCGCCAAGGGGGGTAGGTGCCCCCCAGCCTCGTGGCCTCCTCGATTGTTTCTTGACGCCCACTCAAAGTCTCCTGGATCACGTTCGTTGAGAAAATCATGTTCCGAAGGTTTCATTCAGTTTGGACTCCGTTTGATATTCCTTTTCGGCGAAACTCTAAAATAGGCAAAAAATAGCAATTTGGGTTGGGCCTCCGGTTAGTAGGTTAGTCCCAAAAATGATATAAAAGTGTAAAATAAAGCCCATTAACATCCAAAATAGATAATATAATAGCATGGAGTAATCAAAAATTATATATACGTTGGAGAAGTACCAAGCATCCTCGAGCTTATGATTTTTTTCCAGGACGAAAGACTCCATATAGCCAAAGATGGGCATCAGAAGGCTGCCAGGGGGGCCACGAGGCAGGGGGCGTGCCCCCACCTTGGTGGATGGTGGGTGGCCTCCCTCTGGTACTTCTTTCACCCAATATTTTTTATATATTCTGAAACATGCTCCCGTGAAGTTTTAGGACTTTTGGAGTTGTGTAGTATAGGTCTCTAATATTTGCTCCTTTTCCAGCCCAGAATTCCAGCTGCCGGCATTCTCCCTCTTCATGTAAGTAAAATAAGAGAGAATAGGCATAAGTATTGTGACATAATGTGTAATAATAGCCCATAATGCAATAAATATCGATATAAAAGCATGATGCAAAATGGACGTATCAACTCCCCCAAGCTTAGACCTTGCTTGTCCTCAAGCGAAAGCTTGTCCTCGCTTGTCCTCTTTATGTCCACATGTTTAGAGATAGATGTGTCGTTAAAATAAAATACAGACATGAGGGCATCATGATCATTCTTAGTAGAGCAACATATATAAATATTTTCATATGATTTCTTATGCTAAAGTAACAATTCATTCACATTTTCAAGTATGAATCAGAAACTTTATTGAGAACCAACAAACTATAATCTCAGTCATTGAAGCAATTGCAATTTATCAAAACATCAGAAAGAGTCAATATAAGAGCTTTTTAGCAAGTCCACATACTCAACCATCATTTGGTCATTCACAATTGCTAACACTCACGCAATATTTATGGTTATGAAGTTTTAGTCAGACACAGAGAAAGATAGGGGCTTATAGTTTTGCATCCCAACCTTTTACCTCAAGGGTAATGTCAACAATAATAGTTCATGAAAACTCACATCCAATTAGCCATATATATCAAGATCTTTCCAATACATTCTGCTTGCCAAAGGATAAAATGTAAAAAGGAAAGGTGAAGATCACCATGACTCTTGCATGAAGTATAAGACAAGAATAAAAGATAGGCACTTCACAGAGGGAAGTAGAGGTTGTCATGTGCTTTTATGGTTGTATGCACAAAATCTTAATGCAAAAGAACGTCACTTTATATTTCCACTTGTGATATGGACCTTTATTATGCAGTTCATCGCTTTTATTTCTTCCACATCACAAGATCGTATAAAGCTTATTTGCTCCACACTAATAAATCATACACATTTAGAGAGAAATTTTTATTGCTGGCAACGATGACAACTTACTTGAAGGATCTTACTCAATCCCTAGGTAGATATGGTGGACTCTCATGGCAAAACTAGGTTTAAGGATATTTGGAAGCACAAGTAGTATCTCTACTTGGTGCAAAGCATTTGGCTAGCATGAGAGGGAAAGGCAAGTTCAACCTGTTGGATGATTCATGACAATATAATTTATTTCAGATGTAAGAAAACATAACCCATTACGTTGTCTTCCTTGTCCAACTTCAACCTTTTAGCATGTCATATTTTAATGAGTGCTTACAATCATAAAAGATGTCCAAGATAGTATATTTATGTGTGAAAACTCTCTTTCTTTATTACTTCCTATTAATTGCAACGATGACCAAAACTATGCTTGTCAACTCTCAACAATTTTTATTCATCAAACTCTTTATATGTGAAGTCATTACTCTCCATAAGATCCATATGATCCCTTTATTTCTTTTTATTCTTTCTCTTTTATTTTATTCCCTCAAGATCTTAGCAAGATAATCAAGCCCTTGACTCAACACTAATCTTTATTATATAAAGCTCACGGACTCGATTACATAGAAGGATCATAAAGCAAAACTCAAAACTAGATCATACTAAAACTTTATTCTACTAGATCAAGATATTACCAAAAGGATCGAACTAAGAAAAACAGTAAAGATAAAATTGTGATGATACGATACCGGGGCACTCCCCCAAGCTTGGTAGTTGCCAAGGGGAGTGCCCATACCAGATAGTTAGTTCTTCTTTGTCAGTGAAGAAGGTGTTAGTGATGACGGATAGTCGCACATCGAGCGTAGGAGATCCTCCAGTTTGTGGATAATGCCCTTGAGTGCGATGATATGCTCCTTCAACAAAATATTTTCACTTGTGAGCTACTTGTTTTGAATGCGAGCGAACTCAATAATCTTGAAAGCTTCAATCTCCATTGGGGTAAAGAGATTGTGATGAGGTTGAAGGATGTCTTCGTCTGCTACTGTCGGAACTTGATCCCCCGCGGCCTTCTTGATCCCATCATCCTTGCTGATCTCTCCGGGCTCTTCTCTCTTCAGCTCTATCTTCATTAGCCAAGCATCGTTGCCCTCATTGTTGGAGGAGGAGGGAGACGACATGATGCCTGGCCTTGACAACCCTGGTAGAAAACAGCTTGAAACAAAAACAGGAGATATTTGCGAGGTATGGTGGTCAAAACCTTCGGGAGATTATATAATGAATTTTTACCGACCAAAAGAAGTATCGTGCAAGAAAACAGAATCCGGAGAGCACACGAGGTGCCCACGAGGTAGGGGGCGCTCCCAGGGGGTAGGGCGTGCCCTCCACCCTCCTGGACGCCTCATGTCCTTCCTAGAATGCTTCTTATTTTCCTATTTTCTGAAATATTCCAAAGCAGAGAAAATTCGCTATTAGAACTGTTTTGGAGTCGGTTTACTTACCGTACCTCATACCTATTCCTTTTCGGAGTCTGAAACATTCTGGAAAGTGTCGTTTATGTATTCCTCCGGGGTTACTATTTCGATAACATTAGTTATAACATTTATAAGATTACCTGAGATATAATGTTTGATTCTTTGACCGTTCACCACCCTCGGATTTGTGCCTTTGAAGTTGTTAATTTTTATAGCACTGGAACGATAGACCTCCTCAATGACATAAGGACCTTCCCATTTTGATAGGAGTTTTCCTGTAAAAAATCTTAAACGAGAGTTGTATAACAATACATGATCACCTACATTAAACTCACGTTTTTGTATCCTTTTGTCATGCCATCTTTTAACTTTTTCTTTAAATAGTTTGGCATTCTCATAGGCCTGGGTTCTCCATTCATCAAGTGAGTTAATGTCAAAAAGCGTCTTCTTACCGGCAAGTTTTAAATCATAATTGAGCTCTTTAATGGCCCAATATGCCTAATGTTCTAATTCGAAAGGTAAGTGACAAGCTTTACCATAAACCATTTTATACGGAGACATGCCCATAAGATTTTTGTATGCAGTTCTATAAGCCCATAATGCATCATCAAGTTTCTTGGACCAATTCTTTCTAGATCTATTAACAGTCTTTTGCAAAATTAATTTAAGCTCCCTATTGCTCAGTTCCACTTGACCACTAGACTATGGATGATATGGAGATGTAATTATATGATTAACATCATACTTAGCAAGCATTTTACGAAAAGCACCATGAATAAAATGTGAACCACTATCAGTCATCAAATATCTAGGGACTCCAAACCTCAAAAAAAACAACTTCTTTAAGCATCTTAATAGACGTGTTATGATTAGCACTACTAGTTGGAATAGCTTCTACCCACTTAGTAACGTAATCAATGGCAACTAAAATATGTGTATACCATTAGAGGAAGGAAACGGTCCCATATAATCAAAGCCCCAGACATCAAATTGTTCAATAACAAGTGAATAATTCATAGGTATTTCTTGACGTCTACTAATATTATCAATTCTTTGACATTCATCACAAGACAAGACAAACTTACGGGCATCTTTGAAGATATTAGGCCAATAAAAACCGGATTGCAATACCTTATGTGCAGTTCTATCTCCAGCATGGTGTCCTCCATAAGCCTCAGAGTGACACTTGCATAGGATCTGTTCCTGTTCATGCTCAGGTACACAACGTCTAATGACACCATCTACTCCTTCTTTATAAAGGTGTGGGTCATCCCAAAAGTAATGTCTTAAATCATAGAAGAACTTTTTCTTTTGCTGGTATGTGAAACTAGGTGGTATAAATTTAGCAACAATATAATTAGCATAATCAGCATACCATGGAGCAGTACGAGAGGCATTTATGACATCTAATTGTTTGTCAAGAAAGCTATCATCAATTGGTAGTGGGTCATCAAGAACATTCTCTAACCTAGACAAGTTGTGTGCAACGGGGTTCTCAGCTCCCTTTCTATCAAGAACATGTGAATCAAATTCTTGTATCAAGAAGACCCATCTAATATGTCTAGGTTTAGCATCTTTCTTTTCCATAAGATATTTAATAGCAGCATGATCAGTGTGAACAGTTACTTTAGAATCAACCATATAAGGTCTGAACTTATCACAAGAAAATACAACTTCTAAAAACTCCTTTTCAGTAGTAGCATAATTTCTTTGAGCACTGTCTAGAGTTTTACTAGCTTATTGGATAACATTTAATTTCTTATCAACTCTTTGTCCTAGAACAGCCCGTACAGCATAATCACTAGCATCACACATAATTTCAAATCGTAAATTCCAATCAGGAGGCTGAACAATAGGTGCAGACATCAAAGCTTTCTTAAGTATTTCAAATGCTTCTACACAATCATCATCAAAGACAAAAGGAACATCTTTTTGTAAGAAATTAGTTAGAGGCCTAGAAATTTTAGAGAAGTCCTTAATGAACTTCCTATAAAACTGGCATGACCAAGGAAACTTCTTATACCTTTAATGTCCTTAGGACATGGCATCTTTTCAATAGCATCAACTTTAGATTTATCAACTTCAATACCTCTTTCAGAAATTTTATGCCCCAAGACAATACCTTCATTAACCATAAAGTGGCACTTCTCCCAAGTCAAGACAAGATTAGTTTCTTCACATCTCTGTAAAACTCGATCAAGGTTGCTTAAGCAATCATCAAAAGAAGTTCCATAAACGGAGAAATCATCCATGAAAACCTCAACAATATTTTCACAAAAGTTAGAGAATATAGCAGTCATACATCTTTGAAAGGTAGCAGGTTTATTGCATAAGCTAAAAGGCATACATCTATAAGAAAAGGTACCAAAGGGCAAGTAAAAGTTATCTTTTCTTGATCCTCTTCTGACATAGGTATTTTAGAGAAACTAGAATAACCATGTAGAAAGCAAAAATGTGTATGTTTGGATAATCTTTCTAGCATGTGATCAATAAAAGGTAAAGGTTAATGATCCTTTTTAGTAGCTTTATTTAATTTGTAGAAATCAATTATCATTCTATAACCTGTAACAATTCTTTGTGGAATCAATTCATATTTATAATTAGGAACAACAATAATACCTCCCTTCTTAGGGACACAATGGATATGACTTACCCACTGACTATCAGCAAGGGATAAATTATACCTGCCTCCAGAAGCTTTAATATTTCCTTTCTTACCACTTCTTTCATCTTCGGATTTAACCGTCGTTGGTCATCAACAACCAGTTTCACATCCTTCTCCAATTTTATTTTGTGCTGGCATAGAGTGGGACTAATGCCCTTAAGATCATCCAGAGTATAACCAAGAGCAACACAATGCTTCTTCACAGTTTTCAATAATTTCTTTTCTTCATGCTCTGAAAGGTTAGCACTAATAATAACAGGATATATCTCTTTCTCATCAAGATAATCATATTTGAGAGTATCATGTAAAGGTTTAAACTCAAACACGGGGTCACCCTTGGGTGGAGGAGGATCCCCTAGAATTTTAACAAGAAAGTTGTGTTTCAAAATAGGTCCATGTTTAAAGAATACTTCATGTATTTCCCTTCTTTCATTCATAAACATATCATTTTCATGGTCGAGCAAATATTGTTCTAAAGGATCATTAGGAGGCGCGGCAATAGAAGCAAGACCAATAATTTCATCTTTACTAGGAAATTCTTTATCATGGGGTTTTCTATGAAATTTAGCAAAATTAAACTCATGAGACATATCCCCCAAACCAATAGTAACTACATCCTTTTTGCAGTCTATCTTAGCATTAACAGTATTCAAGAAGGGTCTACCAAATATAATGGGACAAAAGTCATCTTGTGGGAACCAAGAACAAGAAAATCAGCAGGATATTTAACTTTCCAAAACAAGACCTCAACATCTCTAACATTCCCAACTAGTGAAATGGTGTCTCTATTGGCAAGCTTAATTGTAACATCAATTTCCTCTATCTCAGCAGATGCAATATCATGCATAATTTCTTTATATAAGGAATGAGGTATTGCACTTGCACTAGCACCCATATCACATAAGCCATGATAGCAATGATCTCCTATTTTAAGAGAAATAACAGGCATGCCTACAACAGGTCTATGTTTATTTTTAGTATCGGGTCTAGCAATTCTAGTAGCTTCATCACAGAAGTAAATAACATGCCAGCAATATTATAGGCCAAGAGATCTTTAAACATAGCAACACTAGGTTCAACTTTAATTTGCTCATAGGGTGTAGGTGTTCTAGTATTACTCTTACGAACTACAGTTGAAGCTTTAGCATGATCCTTTATTCTAATAGGGAAAGGTGGTTTCTCAATATAAGCAGTAGGAACAACATGATCATTATAAGTGATAGTCTTTTCTTCAACTTTAATAGGTGCAACTACTTTTACTTCAATGGGAGGATTATATTTAAACCACTTCTCCTTAGGGAGATCAACATGAGTAGCAAAGGATTCACAGAAAGAAGCTATTATCTCAGAGTCAAGTCCATATTTAGTGCTAAATTCATGAAAATCATATGTATTCATAAAATATTTAACACAATCAAACTTAGGTATTATACCTGACTCCTTACCTTCATCGAGATCCCAATCTTTAGAGTTGCGTTTAATTCTTTCCAATAAATCCCATTTGAATTCAATAGTCTTCATCATAAATGAGCCAGTACAAGAAGTATCGAGCATGGAGCGATTGTCGAGAGAAAGCCGAGCATAAAAATTTTGAATAATAATTTCTCTTGAGAGCTCATAATTGGGACATGAATATAACATTGACTTAAGCCTCCCCAAGCTTGAGCGATGCTTTCTCCTACGCAAGGACAAAAATTATATATATAACTACGATCACGATGAACAAGATGCATAAGATAAAACTTCTGATGAAATTCCAATTTCAATCGGTTGTAGTTCCATGATCCCATATCATCACATAGCCTAAAGCATGTCAATGCCTTTCCCTTCAAAGATAAAGTGAAGACCTTCTTCTTGATAACATCCTCGGGCATACCTTGAAGCTTAAATAATCCACAAACTTCATCCACATAGATTAGGTGCAAATCGGGATGTAATGTTCCATCTCCTATAAAAGGATTAGCTAGCAATTTCTCTATCATACCCAAAGTAATTTCAAAGTAAACATTTTCAGTAGGTCCAGTAGGTTGAGGAGCAACTCTTTTCTCTATTGGTCGTTGTGAAGATACCCCGAACAAGCCTCTCAAAGGATTATGTTCCATAGTAACAAGTGATAGTAAATTTCAGCACACTATATAAATTTTTCCTTACCAAATTCCACCTACCAAAGGGGCTTCACTCCCCGGCAATGGTGCCAGAAAAGAGTCTTGATGACCCACAAGTATAGGGGAACTATTGTAGTCCTTTTGATAAGTAAGAGTGTCGAACCCAACGAGGAGCAGAAGGAAATGATAAGAAGTTTTCAGTAAGGTATTCTCTGCAAGCACTGGAATTCTAGGTAATAGATAGTTTTGTGATAAGGTAATTTGTAACGGGTAACAAGTACTAAAAGTAAATAAGGTGCAGCAAGATGGCCCAATCCTTTTTGTAGCAAAGAACAAGCTTGGACAAACTCTTATATAAAGGAAAGAGCTCCCGAAGACACATGGGAATTATCGTCAAGCTAGTTTTCATCACGTTCATATGATTCACGTTCGGTACTTTGATAATTTGATATGTGGGTGGACCTTTGCTTGGGTACTGCCCTTCCTTGGACAAGCATCCCACTTATGATTAACCCCTATTCCAAGCATCCGCAACTACAACAAAAGTATTAAGGTAAACCTAACCATAGCATGAAACATATGGATCCAAATCAGCCCCTTACGAAGCAACTCATAAACTAGGGTTTAAGCTTCTGTCACTCTAGCAACCCATCATCTACTTATTACTTCCCAATGGCTTCTTCTAGGCCCAAACAATGGTGAAGTGTCATGTAGTCGATGTTCACATGACACCACTAGAGGAGAGACAACATACATCTCATCAAAGTATCGAACGAATACCAAATTCTCATGACTACTTATAGCAAGACTTCTCCCATGTCCTTAGGAACAAACGTAACTACTCACAAATCATATTCATGTTCATAATCAGAGGGGTATTAATATGCATAAAGGATCTGAACATATGATCTTCCACCGAATAAACCAACTAGCATCAACTACAAAGAGTAATCAACACTACTAGCAACCCACAGGTACCAATCTGAGGCTTTGGGACAAAGATTGGATACAAGAGATGAACTAGGGTTTGAGATGAGATGGTGCTGGTGAAGATGTTGATGGAGATTACCCCCCTCCTAGTGAGCGGATCGTTGGTGATGACGTTGGTGATGATTTCCCCCTCCCGGAGGGAAGTTTCCCCGACAGAACAGCTCCGCCGGAGCCCTAGATTGATTCCGCCGAGGTTCCGCCTCGTAGCGGCGGAGTTTCGTCCCGTGAGCTAGCTTACGATTTTTTCCAGGACGAAAGACTCCATATAGCCAAAGATGGGCATCAAAGGGCAGTCAGGGGGCCCACGAGGCAGGGGGCGCGCCCCCCAACCTCGTGGATGGTGGGTGCCCCCCTCTGGTACTTCTTTCGCCCAATATTTTTTATATATTCTGAAACTTGCTCCCGTGAAGTTTCAGGACTTTTGGAGTTGTGCAGAATAGGTCTCTAATATTTGCTCCTTTTCTAGCCCAGAATTCCAGCTGTCGGCATTCTCCCTCTTCATGTAAACCTTGTAAAATAAGAGAGAATAGGCATAAGTAATGTGACATAATGTGTAATAACAGCCCATAATGCGATAAATATCGATACAATAGCATGATGCAAAATGGGCGTATCAGTAAGAAAAATCAATCTAGTTGGCCAAACCAAATCAATCAATCGGGGAGAAATACAAAGCTATCTTAATCATGCATAAAAGATACTAAAGAAGACTCAAATGATATTCATAGATAATCTCGTCATAAACCCACAATTCATCCGATCTCAACAAACGCACCGCAAAATAATATTACATCGAATAAATCTCCAAGAACAACAAGATGAACATTGTATTGAAGATCAAAGAGAGAGAAGAAGCCATCTAGCTACTAGTTATTGCTATTTCTTGAGCTTGCGTTTGTTTTTTACCTTGAAGAGGAAAGGGTGATGCAGCAAAGTAGAGATAAGTATTTTCCTTAGTTAGAGAACCAAGGTATCTATCCAGTAGGAGGTACAAGCAAGTTCCCAATCTATGCACCTGCGCAAACAATCAAACACTTGCACCCAACGCAATAAAGGGGTTGTCAATCCCTTCACGGTCAATTGCAAAGGTGAGATCTGATAAAGCTAGGTATAAAATATTTCTAAAACGTAAAACAAAATAAAAGTAAATAAATTACAGCAAGATATTTTTGGTATTTTTGATTTATAGATCTGAACATATATGATGGAAAATAGACCCGAGGGCCATAGGTTTCAATAGAGGCTTCTCTCTTGAAGGCAAATAATACGGTGGATGAACAAATTACTGTCGAGCAATTGATAGAAAATCTCAAAGTTATGAAAATATCCAAGGCAATGATTATGCAAATAGGCATCTCGTCCGTGTCAAGTAGACCGACTCCTGCCTGCATCTACTAGTATTACTCCACACATCGACCGCTATCCATCATGCATCTAGAGGGATGATGTAGAGGGATGAACTCAAGCAATATGATGGAAACCCCATCTTTTTTTCCTTGATGGAAACAATACAAATATGTGCCCCGCTACCCCTACTTTGTCACTGGGTGAGGACACCGCAAGATTGAACCCAAAACTAAGCACCTCTCCCATTGCGAGAAAAACCAATCTAGTTGGCCAAACCAAACTGATAATTCAAAGAGAAATAAAAATATATCAAATCATGCATATAAGAATTCAAAGAAGATTCAAATAATATTCATACATAATCTGATCATAAAAGCACAACTCATCAGATCTCGACAAACACACCACAAAATAAGATTACATCGGATAGATCTCCAAGAACATCGAGGAGAACATGGTATTGAGAATCAAAGAGAGAGAAGAGACCATCTCGCTACTAGCTATGGACCCATAGGTCTGAGGTAAACTACTCACGCTTCATCAGAAGGGCAATGGGGTTGATGTAGATACCCTCCATGATCGCATCTCCCTTCGGCAGATTGCCGGAAAAGGCCCCGAGATGGGATCTCATGGGTACAGAAGGTTGCGGTGGTGGAAAAGTATTTTAGTGGCTTTCTCTGAGGGTTTTGGAATATATGTGAATTTATAGGACGAAGAGGTAGGTCAGGCGACTCCCGAGGGGGTTAACGATGACATGTACCTAGGGTAGGGTCATAGGCCTGACCTAGACGCCCTACCCAAGGACACTGCCCAAGATTCAAAGGCATTCAAAGTACAACAGAAGATATTCCACTCGGATACCCCAAATTCACTCGACCAAGATAGAGTCACTCGACCATACGAAGAATCACTCGGGGTACAGAAGATCTAAAGCCACCCCAGGATGGCAACGGTCAAGCGTTCACTCCTTGTCTTAAAGAACATTAATAGTCATTTATCACAGGTGTTACTAGTAACGCCCCTGTCTTAACTTACATTGAACCCTGTGTAATTGAGGGCTGGAGGGGTCTGGCGCACTCTATATAAGCCACCCCCTCCTCTGGCACAAGGCTTCGCACCCCCTGTAACTCACAGCATATTCCAGTCGACAAGCCTCAGGCACCGAGACGTAGGGTTCTTACCTCTTTAGAGAGGGGCTTGATCTCTTAAAACGTGTGTACAACCTCATCGTAGCTAGGGCCTTGCCTCCTCCTTCATACCCCCTATCCTTACTGAGGGAGTCCTGGATTAGGGGGTCTCCGGACAGCCGGACTATATCCTTTGGCCGGACTATTGGACTATGAAGATACAAGATTGAAGACTTCTTCTCGTGTCCGGATGGGACTCTACTTGGCGTGGAAGGCAATCTAGGCAATACGGATATGTGTATCTCCTCCTTTGTAACCGACATTGTGTAACCCTAACCCTCTCAGGTGTCTATATAAACCGGAGTGTTTTTAGTCCGTAGGACAACATACAATCATACCATAGGCTAGCTTCTAGGGTTTAGCCTCTTCGATCTCGTGGTGGATCAACTCTTGTAATACTCATATCATCAAGAATAAATCAAGTAGGATGTAGGGTTTTACCTCCATCAAGAGGGCCTGAACCTGGGTAAAACATCGTGTCCCCTGCCTCTTGTTACCATCTGCCTTAGACACACAGTTTGGGACCCCCTACCCGAGATTCGCCGGTTTTGACACCGACATTGGTGCTTTCATTGAGAGTTCCTCTGTGTCATCGCCGTTAGGCTTGATGGCTCCTACGATCATCGATAGCGATGCAGTCCAGGGTGAGACTTTTCTCCCCGGACAGATCTTTGTGTTCGGCGGCTTCGCACTGCGGGCCAACTCACTTGGCCATCTGGAGCAGATTGAAAGATACGCCCGTGGCCACCAGGTCAGGTTTGGAAGCTTAAACTACACAACCGATATCTGCGGAGACTTGATCTTCGATGGATTCGAGCCTCTGCCTTGTGCGTCACGCGGCCATGATGAGTATGATTTAGCTCTACCATCAGACAGTGTTCAGGAGATCGCACCGACAGCCGCTCCGACCCTCAATTCGGAGCCAGTTGTGCCGTCCATGGACGGGTGGATGGACCCCGCCACGGAGGCCTTACCCTCAGCGGAGATCGAGCCGAACATCTACCTTACCCTGTGCGAGAGCCGCGTTGTCAGACTGCCGGACCCTTCTTCGGCCACGGACTCCGAACCGCCTGCGCCCATTCCTAGCGAATCCGATTGGGAGCCGATCATGGAGTTTACCTCCGCAGATATTTTTCAGAACTCACCCTTTGGCGACATACTGAACTCATTAAGGTCTCTCTCCTTGTTAGGAGGATCCTGGCCGAACTATGTCCGGCAGGATTGGGATGCGGATGGCGAAGAAATTCGCTGCCCACCCACCACCCACTTAGTAGCCACTGTTGAAGACTTAACCGACATGCTCGACTTCGACTCTGAAGACATCGACGGTATGGATGACGATGCGGGAGACCAAGAGGAAGCACTGCCCACAAGGCATTGGACTGCCACCTCATCATACGATATATACATGGTGGACACACCCAAAGAAGGTAATGGCGACGAGACAGCGGAGGATGACCCCTCCAAGAAGCAACCCAAGCGCCGACGTCAGGGGCGCCGCTCTAGGTCCCGCCAAAGCAAAAGTGGTGATACCGGCACAGGAGATAATAACACTCCGGATAGTGCCGAAGATGGCAACAATCCCCTCAAGCAAGATTCAGAGCAGGAGGATAGAGGAGCCGGCCCTCCAGAGAGAGCGGCAGATGGAGAGGCGGAGGATGATAATGACAGGCCCCCCTCCGAAGATGAGGCAAGCCTCGACGATGACGAATTCGTCGTGCCAGAGGATCCCATCGACCAAGAGCACTTCAAGCGCCAGCTTATAGCCACGGCAAATAGCCTTAAGAAAAAGCAGCAGCAGCTTCAAGCTGATCAAGGTCTGCTAGCTGACAGATGGACTGAAGTCCTCGCGGACGAGGAATATAAACTCGAGCGCCTCTCCAAGAGTTACCCAAAATGCAGGTTGCTACCACGACTGGAGGAAGAAGCGTATGACGCGGCTGATCGGCCACCTCGTGGCCGCGATATAGAGGCATCCCAGCCAAAAACTCAGCCTGCACCTCGACGCCATTCAAATAAAAAGGCATGGGGAAATACGCCAAACCTGCAAGACGTATTGGAGGACAAAGCAAAACATGCAAGATCGACCTATGGATCACGAGGGCGCGCCACTATGCAAGACGATAAACGTCACGCCGGATACAGTAAAAGTAAATCCAGCCGGGCCGAACATAGCGGGAAAGACCCATTCGAGATGCATCGCGATATAGCCCAATACAGAGGCGCTGCACACCCCTTATGCTTCACAGACGAAGTCATGGATCATCAAATCCTAGAGGGTTTCAAACCTGTAAATATAGAATCATACGACGACACAACAGATCCTGCGGTATGTATCGGGATTTCCTCCTGCATATCCACATGGCACGCGGTGATGATCTACACGCCATTAAATACCTCCCACTCAAACTCAAAGGACCAGCTCAGCATTGGCTCAATAGCTTGCCAGCAGAGTCCATTAGCTGTTGAGAAGATCTGGAGGCCGCATTCCTTGACAACTTTCAGGGCACTTATGTGCGACCACCAGATGCCGATGACTTGAGCCACATAATTCAGCAGCCAGAAGAATCGGCCATGCAATTCTGGACTCGTTTCCTAACAAAGAAAATCAAATCGTCGACTGTCCGGATGTAGAGGCCCTAGAAGCTTTCAAACACAACATCCGCGACGAGTGGCTAGCCCGGCACCTTGGTCAGGAAAAGCCGAAATCTATGGCAGCCCTCACGGCACTCATGACCCGCTTTTGTGCGGGAGAAGACAGATGGCTGGCTCGCAGTAATAACATATCAAAGAACCATGGTACTTCGGATACCAAGGACGGCAATAGCAGGTCACGTCGCAACAAACATAAGCGCCGCATTAAGAGCGACAATACCGGGGATACGGCAGTCAATGCCGGATTCAAAGGCTCTAAACCCGGTCAGCAGAAAAAGCCATTTAAAAGAAGCACTCCGGGCCCCGTCCAGTTTGGACCGCATACTCGATCGCTCGTGCCAAATACATGGCACCCCCGACAAGCCAGCCAACCACACCAATAGGGATTGTTGGGTATTCAAGCAGGCCGGCAAGTTAATTGCCGAAAACAAAGACAAGGGGCCACATAGCGATGACGAGGAAGAGCCCCGGCAGCCGAACACCGGAGGACAGAAGAGGTTCCCCCACAAGTGCGGACGGTGAACATGATATACGCAACCCACATCCCCAAGAGGGAGCGGAAGCATGCGCTCAGGGACGTATATTCGTTGGAGCCAGTCGCCCCAAAGTTCAACCCATGGTCCTCCTGTCCGATCACCTTCGATCGCAGGGACCACCCCAATAGTTTCCGTCATGGCGGATTCGCCGCACTAGTCCTAGACCCAATCATCGACGGATTTCACCTCACTCGAGTCCTTATGGATGGCGGTAGCAGCCTAAACCTGCTTTACCAGGACATAGTGTGCAAAATGGATATAGACCCCTCAAGGATCAAACCCACAAAAACGTCCTTTAAAGGCGTCATTGCAGGTGTAGAGGCCCATTGCACAGGCTCGATTACACTGGAAGTGGTCTTCGGATCCCCGAATAACTTCCGAAGCGAATAATTAATCTTCGATTAGTCTCGTTCCGCAGTGCCTATCATGCACTGCTCGGGCGAACCGCATTTGCGAGATTCAATGCGGTACCGCATTATGCATACCTCAAGCTCAAGATGCCAGGACCTCGGGGGGTCATCACAGTTAATGGAAACACAGAGCGCTCTCTCCACACGGAGGATCACACTGCGGCCCTCGCAACAGAAGCGCAAAGCAGCCTCTCAAGGAAATCCACCAATTCGGCGTTTCAAGACCCGGACACCTTCAAACGCGCTCGGAGTAATCGGCAACTAGACCACCTGGCACGATCTGAGCTCGCGTAGCAATGTGGCCCCCACCCCAGTCCCAGCCAAACGGTGAAATACGTGCCACGCGTACATAATTACGCATTAAAAATACCATGGGCATAGGTGGGGAGGGGGGCACAACTACGGCATGCCCCAATACACGGCTTAAACCGCACTAGGGGCTTCCCGCTTTGTTATTTTTCTCTTTCGGGACTTTAATCTCTGGAAACCCTGTCCGGCAGCATGATTGCTGAACACATGATGCAGCAACCAAGGAGGCAGAAAGCTACGTCACACCATGGAACTCCCAGGTGGATTACGATAACGAGTGAAATATTTGCTTTGATACTATTCCTCAGCTTGCCCTTGGAAGGGACATAGTCCTACTTTTTGCTTATCGCACCATCTATATCATTCTGCTTTAACGCGCCTTTTGGAATAAACAATGCATAACATTACGACTATTATTGCATTCTTGTTATATATATATATATATATATATATATATATATATATATATATATATATATATATATATATATATATATATCTGTGTGTGTTCATTAATGACGCCTTGCAACCGTACACTTTGGTACGGCCAATACACCAGGGGCTTAAATACCCCCACAATATGGTGTGAGAAGTCCGAACACTTTCACAAGTGCGGCACCCCGAACTTATAGCATTATATGCATCAGCTCCGAATCATGTCTTTGGTCAAATGTTGGGTTTGCCAGGCTCCTATGTTTTGGTACCTTACGTTCCGCTCTATCGGCTAAGGTAGCACTAGGAGAACTACTGCGATTGTGCCTCGGTTCTGCTGGGCTAAGCACCTCAGTAGAGAAAGTTAAAACTGACTATCATGATAAGGCGAGAGACTGGTTGCTGTTCGAGAGGTTTTCGAGTCTCTAAAGACTTATGCCGCTTAGGGCGAGGAGTCGGTCCTGTCCAGCTTAAAGGCATGTATCACGCCCCGAATTCGGCCTTCCGAATACCAGGGGCTTCGCCGAAATTTAAAATTATAGAATTCTATGGCTAAGTGAGAGTGATAAAGCATTATTAGTCCGGTTGCCTTATTCGTTGTGCTGAGCACCTCCCTCGAAGGACCCAAAAATGGGAACAAGAGTGCTCAGGTTTATCCCGAATACTCCAGCACTTGTGGTATGGGGGCAGAAGCCAAGGACTAGCCATCTCTCAGATTGGATAAACAGTCAAACAGAAGATAATATTTTAAATTCAAACAAGCGTTGCATAGCGCATATGAACAAGTTTTCATAACTACAGGATTACACGAGCAAGTTTACTCGTATATTATATCTTTGGTACACTCGTCTGCTACGAGACAGGCACCCTTCAGTACACTCTCATAGTACATCTCAGGGTGGCGATGCTCCTTGCCCTCCGGCGGCCCTTCCTTGATTAGCTTCACAGCGTCTAGCTTGGCCCATTGTAGTTTCACACGGGCGAAAGCCTGGCGTGCACCTTCGAGGCAGACGGACCGCTTGACGACTTCCAGCCGTGGGCAGGCATCCATAAGTCGCCTCAACAAGCCGAAGTAGCTGTTGGGAAGGGTGTCACCAGGCCACAACCGGACTATGAAGCCCTTCATGGCCTGTTCGGCCGCCTTGTGTAGCTCGACCAACTGCTTAAGCTGGTCGCTCATAGGCACCGGGTGTTCGGTCCCAGTGTACTGGGACCAGAACAGCTTCTCCGTTGAGCTTCCCTCCTCGTCCTGGTAAAACTGTGCGGCATCCGACACGCTGCGGGGAAAATCTGTGAATGCTCCTGGAGAGCTCCGGATTCGGGTAAGTAATAGGTAATTTACTTTCACATGCTTTCTTTGCATATAGAATGCCTTACCCGCTGCTATTTCTTCATCGCGTTCATCTCCTGGAGGGCCTTTTGGGCTTCCACCTTGGCATTCTTCGTGCTCTCAAGGGACGCGACAATCTCAGACTCTCGCATCTTCGAGTCAAGCTCCAACGCCTCGTGCTTTGTCACGAGAGCTTGGAGCTCTTTATGCACCTCGCCCACCCGAGCCTCTTGCCTTTCCTGCTCGGTGCGCTCCTTGGCCGCTTTATCTTCGGCCTCGGACAACACTTGCTTTAAGGTCGCCACATCGGTCGGGGCCCCTGGCAAGTTCATGATGATCCTGTCATTTTGCAATCGCATTCTTTTTATACATATTCATAGACAAGGTACTACTTACCTTTGTTCTCCTCGAGCTACCTCTTGGCAAGGCCGAGCTCGTCCTTGGACCCTTTAAGGTCCTGCTTCAGTGCGGCGACCTCCGCAGTCAGTGCGGCAGATGCCAGCAGCGAAGCCTGCATACGCATATTGACATACTTATATTAGACTCCTGCGATATTGTTTGATCCTCTATTCGGCTTTACTTTGTGAACACCGAACAGAGCATCAGGGGCTACTGTCTATGCGGTAATATTTTTCCTATATTTTTACCTCAAAGCCTGTTATTAGGCTGGCACATGCTTCAGTCTGTCCGCTCTTGGTGGACTGAACCTTCTGGACCACCGCACTCATAATAGTATGGTGCTCCTCGTCGATGGAAGTGCTGCGAAGCGCTCCCAGCAGATTGTCCGGCGCCTCTGGATGGACAGAGGTCACCGGCACAGGCTTCTTACCCCTCTTGGAAGGAGGCCGCGTGCCCGAGTCTGGAACCACTGGAGGTTCCGGCGTGGTGTTTGGCTGAGGGCCGAACTCGGAGCCCTCAGGGGCCTTGTTCCCTCTGCTCCCGGAGTCCAGAAGGTCGCCTTGAGGCGCCTCTGGGACTGTCTCCCCTCGACCTGGTGCCTCTTGAGACAACACCTCGACGTTGTCCGTAGGGCCAGGGGAGGTGGCGGTCGGAAGCGGATCGCTATCCATATCCGACGAGTCCAGGGAGCCGTCCGACGAAGATACATCGATGCGGGCTTCAGGCGGCCCGCATAATGACGATTCGGCGTTAGGAGAAGCAGTGCGACAAAGGAATGCTATGAGCTACTCTGGTATCCGAATACTTATGACTTCCCCAGGGTCTTGGCCCTGGGCAGCCACTCGTCTTCGCCTTCGGGGATGGTGGTAGAACTGTCCGGAAGGAGAGTCCTTCCCTTCTTGGACCCTTCGGCCTCCCAAGTTGGGGCGGCCTTCCTTTTCTTGTCTCCCCTGACTGGAGGGGGAGCGTCTTCATCTTCCTCCTCGTCTTCGTGGGAGGAGTGCGTCGAGGCGTCCTCGGACGATGAGTTCGATATCACCTGGCGTCGGGAACTCTTTCGAGTTCCCTTGGCCTGCTTGGTCTTCTCTGGCACCTTGTAAGGAGCTGGGGTCAGTATCTCCGTCAGGAGAGCGTCCATAGTGTCTTCGGGCAAAGGGGCCGGACAGTTAGTCTGCCCCGACGTCTCCACCCAGTGCTTTCAAAGGTACGGTAGCTTAGATCCCGCATAGAGTCAAACTATGAAAAACGAGTATCATGTAAGAGGTAAAAACAGCTTACCGCGCTAGCTTGGCGCTTCGCACAGAATCCGCGATCCTCGGTAGTGGGAGGGGGAACCTCGTCGCCCTTGAATAGCACCTTCCAGGCATCCTCATGTGTTGTGTCGAAGAGCCTGTTCAGATTTTGGTGTTGGGCCGGGTCGAACTCCCACAAGTTGAAAGCCCGTCGTTGACAAGGGAGGATCTAGTGGATGAGCATGACCTGGACTACGTTGACGAGTTTGAGCTTCTTGCTCACCATGTTTTTGATACATGTTTGGAGTCCGGTCAGCTCTCCCGAACTACCCCAGGAGAGGCCCTTCTCTTGCCAGGAGGTGAGCCATGTGGGGATGCCAGATTGGAACTCGGGGGCCGCTTCCCATTTGGGGTCACGCGGCTCGGTGATATAGAACCACCCCGATTGCCACCCCTTTATGGTCTCCACGAAGGAACCCTCGAGCCATGTGACGTTGGGCATCTTGCCCACCATGGCGCCTCCGCACTCCGCCTGGCGGCCGGTCACTACCTTCGGCTTGACATTGAAGGTCTTCAGCCATAAGCCGAAGTGGGGGTTGATGCGGAGGAAGGCCTCGCATATGAAGATAAATGCCGAGATGTTGGGGATGAAGTTCGGGGCCAGATCGTGGAAATCCAGGCCGTAGTAGAACATGAGCCTCCGGACGAATGGGTGGAGAGGGAATCCCAGTCCGCGGAGGAAATGGGTAAGGAACACTACCCTCTCATGGGGCCTTGGGGTGGGGATGAGGTGCCCCTCATCCGGGAGCTGGTGCACGATGTCGTCGGACAGGTATCCGGCTCTCCTCAGCTTCTTGATATGTCCCTCCGTAACAGAGGAGACCATCCACCTGCCTCCCGCTCCGGACATGGTTGGAGAAGGGTTGAGGTGGGAAGTGCGGACTTGGGCGCTGGAGCTCGAGTGTGCGAAAATGGATGAGCAAAGGAGGAGGAAGGCGTGGATGAAAAGGTGAATCCTTATCCCTTTATATGGGCGGCCGAAACCATGCGCCCCCACTAGCCTGGTAAAACTCGCTTATCCCCCGAGCGTCGTAATCGATGGCGCGGTTGGGTTACCCAAGCCCGTATTGATGAGAATCCTGTAATAAGGGGGACATGATCTCTGCTTCGACGAGACGTGTCAAAAACTGCCTCGCGTTATGTGCGGGGCTAGTTAAAGGAAACGGTTCGAATAATCGCTGCGCCATGGCATAATGTCGTGTTGCCAAAACAAGTCAGCAAATTGGATTTGTGGAAATATTATTCTCTCTATGGTGGTATGTGGAACTTATTTTGCAGGGTGAGACACTCTCCTTGTATTCAAATTCTTCCGTGGTGTATTCGGAGGAGGAAACCGCCTTGCAATGCCGAAGACAACAACTGTGCGCCGGACTCATCGTCATTGAAGCCTGGTTCAGGGGCTACTGAGGGAGTCCTAGATTAGGGGGTCTCCGGGCAGCCGGACTATACCCTTTGGCTGGACTGTTGGACTATGAAGATACAAGATTGAAGACTTCGTCTCGTGTCTGGATGGGACTCTACTTGGCGTCGAAGGCAAGCTAGGCAATACGGATATGTGTATCTCCTCCTTTGTAACCGACCTTGTGTAACCCTAACCCCCTCAAGTGTCTATATAAACCGGAGGGTTTTTAGTTCGTAGGACAACATACAATCATACCATAGGCTAGCTTCTAGGGTTTAGCCTCTTCGATCTCGTGGTAGATCAACTCTTGTAATACTCATATCATCAAGAATAAATCAAGCAGGACGTAGGGTTTTACCTCCATCAAGAGGGCCCGAACCTGGGTAAAACATCGTCTCCCCTGCCTCCTGTTACCATCTGCCTTAGACGTATAGTTCGGACCCCCTACCCGAGATCCGCCGGTTTTGACACTGTCACTTACTATCAGACTTACCCCCACGATAGTTGGCACCCACCTTGGGGCAGGCGTCTTAGCGACTTTCGGCGAGGTTGTGATTTTTTCCGATCTCCATCAACATTGTTTTCGGCGGTGGTTTCGCTTTGGGCCACGAGATCTGTCTTGGCGCGCTCGTCTCGCAGACGACTCCACCTGGCTCCAAGAAGCCCCCCTCGATGTCGAGGCCGTTCCCATCCGCGGGGCGGCACATTTCCGCGTGAGTGCCTGCGGCGTCCTCCTTCGGCAACCATCGACCCAGTATCGGTTGGTTCCCGCGGCATCCGCCCTCCCCGTTGTACGCCTCCGCAAGAGATCCAGTCGGGTTGCGCCTCCAACGGTGGGTGAAGCATGTGGTGGCTCGCCAGTCGGCCACCCCCCAAGTTGCGGCTATCGGGCCCGACTAATCTCTCTACGGACAATTCGACTTGTAGACTGGTTCCGCGGACACTCTTTTATATTGCGGAAGCAGCAACCCTATGGCAGAAGTCCTCATGGTCGACTGGCGTCGTAGCCCGCCTGGGTTCCGTCGCGGCGGCGGTGGCGGCCCGTCGCGTGGTCATGGTGAATATCATCCCGAAGCCCTCATGATGTAGGGTGGAACCCTATACGGCCGATCTTTCACGAAAGGAGCAGATCCCGCGAAGAACACGAAGAACACGAGGGGGAAAACAAGGGGAATCACGAGGGGAAACACGAGATAAACACTAAAACAAACAAGAACAATCACACATGTGCTAGATCCTCAAAACACAAAGAGATACATGATCCAAATCCAACAAGGGACGATACAAAGGGTAGCCAGTTCTTCTCCGTAGAGGAGGTCTTGAATCCACAAGGGGATCTTCCCATGAGGGGTCTTGAATTCAAGGTGGATCTTCTCCGTAGAGGGGCCGCGGTCTCTCTCGTGGAGTAGATCCGATATGGATTAGCAATGCCCTATCTCTAAATATGAGCTAAACCAATGCTAACCCAATCTAGGAGGAGGAGGAGGTCTATTGATAGTCTTAGTGCAAATGGGGGTGAAGTGAAGGGGTACATGGGCCTCGGGCCCGAACACTGTCCACAGACAGGCGTCGGACGTCCGACGTGTACCGAAGATCCGTGGCTCGCGAGGGTCCGGTCGTCCGGTACTTGTCGGACGTCCGGCATTTTGGCTCGGATGAGGTGCCGCCGGATTTCCGGGGGCGGTCGGACGTCTGGATGCTGGAGTGTGTTGGACGTCCAGGACTTGTCGGACGTTTGCTCATTTTGGCTCAGGTGCGGGATCGCCAGTCGTCCGGTCCGGGCTGGTTGTCCGGTGGGTCTTCAGGCGGTCGGACGTCCGGTCCTAACCGGTCATCTGGTGGCTGGAGCTTCTTCCGTGGCCCTTGTACTTGGCATCCTCGCTAGCTTGTCCATTGGATGTGGTGGCTCCGTGGCTTTCCTCTAAGTACATGATCATGCATAGCACACATGTTGGAGGTAGTAGCCATTTCTCACATGTAGAAAGTGAAAGTTTAGAGAGGAGCGAGTTCACCATGTGTCCAATGGTGTATAGTCAAGGTCTCATCTTATGTAGAGTAGTAGGAGTGTACATGGGGATGAGCGTGGGTTGCTCCGCATCATCTCCCCCCTCCTTGGGGAAGATCCATCCTCGGATCGTGATCCTCATCACCATGGAAATGGTTATTGTGGACGGACTTGTAGTTGGACGTAGTTCAAGGCATGGCGCAATCCAAGTACTCCAAGGTGTCTCCGGGTATGTTGCACATGCAAAATGAGCAAACACGAAGTACACTTGGAAATACAATGGTTAGCACACACAAAGTGTCCATCAAGTAAACATGTGTCTGTGCGACAATATTGATCATGACAAGGTGCATGAAGCTTATCCAAAAGATATGGAAATGTATGCACAACATTCGTGGGAGAAAAACAAAGAATATGATCAATGCAACCACGATGCAAAATGATGTCATAGTGAGACGGTTTATGAATTTCATGAATATGGTAATGATGCTCAATGTGATGTGATCATGCAATTGATGGTAGGCAATAAGATCATGATGTATGAATATGCCATCAAGAAAGATCACAACAAATTTGCTAAGGAAATGCACAAGCTCATATATCATGGATGACATGGGAATACAAGATGCAACAAGGCAATCATAATGTGAGTCAATCCATGCATAAGATGCAAATTTGTCATGTGTATGATATGTGCATCAAGCATGATATGTGTGAGCACAATCAACAAATATGGAGGTCTTGGTGTACCAATGCTCGATGTCGTGGCATGAGTGGAGGTTTGAAGGTGCATCCAATAAGTCCAAGTGTTCCTCAATGCGAAGGTCCATAGAGCCAATCTTCAATGTGGGTCCTCCATCCATTAGGTGCAACATGTAGACAAGAAGAAGGAAACAACAATGAAAGAATGACCCATCCAATAGGCGTATTTGAGGATGGCTCAAAGGGAAGGAGTTCACCTTCAGGAGATTGTTGCAAATGTTGGTGTTGCACATCTTGTATGCCTTCACATGACCAAATTGTGTCATGGCGGTATCGCCTTGTGAATCCTTCAACATGAAAGAACATGACAAACACTCGGAAAAACAAATGAGGTTAGCGGAGATGCAAAACCTATCATTCGTGTGGTAAAATACCCAACAAGTGTACGCATCA
Source organism: Triticum dicoccoides (assembly GCF_002162155.2). NCBI lineage: Eukaryota > Viridiplantae > Streptophyta > Magnoliopsida > Poales > Poaceae > Triticum > Triticum dicoccoides. The sequence goes on along the minus strand of NC_041384.1, from coordinate 360,398,404 downwards.
TGCTCATCATAAAAAAGGGCAAGGGAACATTTCATAGTATGGCGGCATATGATGTGAGAACAACCAAATAGAATAGTCTCAAGTAAACAAGCATGCATCACAAGTAATATGTCCAAGTCTGCGAGATCAATAAGCATAGATGCAACAATTGGAGGCAAGCGACAATGAACAAGATGTATCATGTGAGAGGCCTGAACATATATGTCATCAACCCAAGAAAGCAAGTAAGAGTGTTACATAGGTGATGCGACAAAGCAAGCAATCATATGAATCAAGGCAAGCAAGCTAGTAGTGCGAAGATGCAACGTACTAGAAGGAATCATGTCAAGTATGTCATGTGTGCAAATAGTGGTCATGAATAATGCACAAGACATATCACAAGCATGAAGGCAAGATATGAGAAAAATATTATCAATGTATTGGCGAGAGGCCATATGTAAGTAGCAATGGGACATCTTGACTCTCCGAACACAAGAAGCATCAATATCATGAGGCACATGATAAACATGGCAATAGCAACAAGGATCTCCACGAAGCATGCAAATACACATAGGAGTAGCATAATGTTGAATCATGGGTAGATGCAAGCAAGGGTCAAAACTGCATGGCAAAGGCATAGAAGCAAGCATAGCATGCAAAGTGAACATGGTAAAATGAGCATGAAGCGACAAGCGGTATATAGCCCATAGCCGTGTGAGAGCCATGTGAGAGAGATGCGCGTAGTCGTTGCGCGAAGAGAGCGGTGGGAAGGATAGTTCACCGGATCCCAAGTCATCTTTGCTCTCAAGAGCCCGTTTTGTCAACTCTGAGGATTGAGAGGTTGACGAGTATACGTGAGTACCTACACAAAACAAAGACAAAGGGAAAATTGTGTGTGCGTGGTAGATGTACATATCATCCATTATGATGCACACGTGCTTGTGTTGGTTAACACAAAATATCCAATGCTCGAATAAATGAGATGCATTGAGGGAGCCCTGGATTAGGGGGTGTCCGGATGGCCGGACTATACCTTCAGCCGGACTCCTCGACTATGAAGATACAAGATTGAAGACTTCATCCCGTGTCCGGAAGGGACTTTCCTTGGCGTGGAAGGCAAGCTTGGCGATACGGATATGTAGATCTCCTACCATTGTAACCGACTTTGTGTAACCCTAACCCTCTCCGGTGTCTATATAAACCGGAGGGTTTTAGTCTGTAGGACAACATACAGAACAACAATCATACCATAGGCTAGCTTCTAGGGTTTAGCCTCTCCGATCTCGTGGTAGATCTACTCTTGTACTACCCATATCATCAATATTAATCAAGCAGGACATAGGGTTTTACCTCCATCGAGAGGGCTCGAACCTGGGTAAAACTTCGTGTCCCTTGCCTCCTGTTACCATCTGGCCTAGACGCACAGTTCGGGACCCCCTACCCGAGATCCGCCGGTTTTGACACCGACATTGGTGCTTTCATTGAGAGTTCCTCTGTGCCGTCGCCGTTAGGCTTGATGGCTCCTATGATCATCAATAGCGATGCAGTCCAGGGTGAGACCTTCCTCCCCGAACAGATCTTCGTCTTCGGCGGCTTCACACTGCGGGCCAATTCACTTGGCCATCTGGAGCAGATCGAAAGCTATGCCCCTGGCCGTCAGGTCAGATTTGGAAGTTTAAACTACACGGCTGACATCCGCGGGGACTTGATCTTCCACGGATTCGAGCCACTGCCGAGCGTGCCGCACTATCACGACGAGCATGACCTAGCTCTGCCGCCGAATAGTTCCCTTGAGGCCGCACCCGCATCGGCTTTGACCCTTAATTCGGAGCCAACTACGCCGATCGAGGATGGGTGGTTGGACGCCGCCTCGGGGGCTGCGATCCCAATGGTGATCGAGCCAAACACCAGCCCGGCACTGCGCGAGACTCGTGACTCCAAGGAGCCGGACTCCTCTCCGGACTCCGAACCCTCCACGCCCCTGCTGATCGAATCCGATTGGGCGCCGATCAAGGAGTTTACTGCCGCGGACATCTTTCAGCACTCGCCTTTCAGTGATATTCTGAAGACACTAAAGCCTCTCTCTTTATCAGAAGAGCCCTAGCCGGACAACGGTCAGCAAGGTTGGGATACAGACGATGAAAAAATTCAATACCCACCCACCACCCTCTTTGTAGCCACTGTCGACGATTTAACCGACATGCTCGACTTCGACTCCGAAGACATCAACGGTATGGACACCGATGCAGGAGACGATGAAGAACCAGCGCCTACTGGGCCCTGGAAAGCCACCTCGTCGTATGACATATACATGATGGACACCCCAAAAGAAGGAGATGGTGATGGAACAGCGGAGGATGACCCCTCCAAGAAACTGCCTAAGCACCGGCGTCAGTGGCGCCGCTCAAAATCCCGCCAAAGCAAATACGGTGATTCCAGCACAGGAGATAATAATAGTTCGAAGAGTGCCGAAGAAAACCCCCTCCAGCAAGATTCAGCACAGGAGGATGGAGAAGCCAACCCTCATGAGAGAGCGGCAGACAGAGAGGTCGAGGACGATAATTATATGCCTCCCTCCGAAGACGAGGCAAGCCTCGACGACGACGAATTCGTCGTGCCCGAGGATCCCGTCAAGCAAGAGCGTTTTCAATGCAGGCTTATGGCCACGGCAAGAAGCCTCAAGAAAAAACAACAACAACTTAGAGCTGATCAAGATTTGCTAGCCGACAGATGGACTGAAGTCCTTGCGGCCGAAGAGCATAAACTCGAACGCCCCTCCAAGAGCTACCCAAAGCGCAGGGTGCTACCCCGATTAGAGGAGGATGCACTTAAACCTACATCACCAACACTTGATACGGCTGACCGGCCACCTCGTGGCCGCGACAGAGAGGGCTCTCGACCCACCACTCAAGCCGCACCCCGTACCAAGGCACGAGAAAATGCGCCTGACCTGCGAGATATGTTGGAGGACAAGGCAAGGCAAACAAGATCGATCTACGGATCGCGTGGGCGCCCCATGACTCGAGACGGTAACCGACGCCGGACACAAATCCGGTAGGGCCGAACATAGTAGACCAAGCTCATTGGAGCTACGTCGTGATATAGTCCAGTACAGAGGCGCCGCACACCCACTATGCTTCATAGACGAAGTAATGGATCATCAAATCCCCGAGGGTTTCAAACCCGTAAACATCGAATCATATGATGGCACAACAGATCCTGCGGTATGTATCGAGGATTATCTCCTTCATATCCATATGGCCCGTGGCGATGATCTCCACGCCATCAAATACCTCCCACTCAAGCTTAAAGGACCAGCTCAGCATTGGCTTAACAGCTTGCCAGCAGGATCAATCAATTGTTGGGAGGACCTGGAAGCCGCATTCCTCAACAATTTCCAAGGAACTTATGTGCGACCCCCAGACGCAGATGACCTAAGCCACGTAATTCAGCAGCCAGATGAATCAACCAGGCAATTCTGGACATGGTTCCTAACAAAGAAAAATCAAATAGTCGACTGTCCGGACACAGAGGCCCTAGCAGCCTTCAAGCACGATATCCGTGACGAGTGGCTTGCCCGGCACCTTGGACAGGAAAAGCTGAAATCTATGACAGCACTCACGACACTCATGACCCGCATTTGTGCAGGAGAAGACAGCTGGCTTGCTCATAGCAATAATATGACCAAGAACCCTGGTAATTCGGATACCAGGGACAGTATGGCAGGTCGCGTCGCAACAAGCAGAAGTGCCACATTAACGGCGACAATGCTGAGGATAGGGCAGTTAATGCCGGATTCAGAGGCTATAAATCCGGTCAGCGGAAAAATCAATTCAAAAGAAATCCTAGGGGCCTGTCCAGTTTGGACCGAATACTCGACCTCTTGTGCCAAATACATGGCACCCCCGAAAAGCCGGCCAATCACACCAACAGGGATTGTTGGGTATTCAAGCAGGCAGGCAAGTTAAATGCCGAAAATACCGACAAGGGGCTGCATAGCGATGATGATGAAGAGCCCCGGCCGCCAAACAACAGTGGACAGAAGGGTTTCCCCCACAAGTGCGGACAGTGAACATGATATACGCAACCCACATCCCTAAGAGGGAGCGGAAGCGCGTGTTAAGGGACGTCTACGCGGTAGAGCCAGTCGCCCCAAAGTTCAACCCATGGTCCTCCTGCCCGATCACCTTTGATTGAAGGGACCATACCACTAGCACCCGTCATGGTGGATTCGCCGCATTGGTTCTAGACCCAATTATTGACGAATTTCATCTCACTAGAGTCCTTATGGACGGCGGCAGCAGCCCGAACCTGCTTTACCAGGATACAGTGCGGAAAATGGGCATAGATCCCTCGAGGATTAAGCCCACCAAAACGACCTTTAAAGGCGTAATACCAGGTGCAGAGGCCAATTGGAAGTGGTCTTCGGATCTCCGGATTATTTCCGAAGCGAGGAGTTAATCTTCGACATAGTCCCATTCCGCAGTGGCTATCACGCACTGCTCGGGCGAACCGCATTCGCCAAGTTCAATGTGGTACCGCACTACGCATACCTTAAGCTCAAGATGCCAGGCCCTCGAGGAGTAATTACGGTCAATGGAAACACCGAACGCTCCCTCCGAATGGAGGAGCACACGGCGGCCCTTGCAGCGGAAGTACAAAGCAGCCTCTCCAGGCAGTTCTCTAGTCCGACCATTAAACGTCCGGACACCGTCAAGCGTGCCCGGAGTAACCTACAACAAGACCGCCTGGCACGTTCTGAGCAGGCGTAGCAATGCGGCCCCAACTCCAGCCCTCGCAAAAGTGCGACACTAGTGCTTTGCGTACATAACTATGCTATAGAAATACCATGGGTACAGGGGGAGGGGCACCATCACGGCACGCCCGAAACACGGCTTAAACCGCACCAGGAGCTGCCGATTTTTTAATTTTCTCTTGCTTTCAGGACTCCATTCTTCGGAAGGCCGGTTCAGCAGTTCAATTGCCGCACAAACGATGCAAGAACCAGGGAAGCAGACAAGCCATGCCGCATTACGGAACTCCCAGGTGGTATCTATCACGAGCAGTATACCTGTTTCGCATACCATTCCGCAGCCTGCCCCTGGAACGGACATGTTAAATAGTCCAACCTTTTGCTTATCGCATTATTTTGTATCGTTCTGCTTTGATCGCAACCCTTTTTAATAAACAATGCATAGCTTTTGTCTATTTTTGCATTACTCTTTTTTTACAAATATATGTTCCTTAATGACATGTTGCACCCGTACACTTTGGTATGGCTAAAATACGCCAGGGGCTTTAGTACCCCTCAATATGGTGTGAGAAGTCCGAACACTTTAACAAGTGCGGCACCCCGAACTTATAGCATTATATGCATCGGCTCCGAATCATGTCATGGGTCAATAGTTGGGTTTGCCTGGCTCCTATGTTTTGGTGCCTTACGTTCTGCTATATCGGCTAAGGTAGCACTAGGAGAACTACTGCGATTGTGCCCCAGTTGAGCTGGGTCGAGCACCTCAGTAGAGAAAGCTAAAACTGACTGTCATGATGAAGCGAGAGCTGGTCGCTGTTCGAGAGGTTTTTCGCGTCCCTAAAGACTTATGCCGCTTAGAGCGAGGAGTCGGCTCTGTCCGGCCAAGGCGTGGATAGCGCCCCGAACTCGGTCTTCCGAATACCAGGGGCTTCGCTGAAATTTAAAATTATAGAATTCTATGGCTAAGTGAGAGTGTTCACGCATTATAGTCCGATTGCCTTGTTCGTTGTGCTGAGCGCCTCCCTCGAAGGACCCAAACATGAGAAAAAGAGCGCTCAGGTTTATCCCCGAACACCCCAGCACTAGCGGCACGGGGGAAGAAGGCGACGACTCACCATCTCTCAGAATTGATAAACAGCCGCAGAGAAGGTAATATTTTAAATTCCAACAGCATTGCTTAGTGCATATGAACAAGTTTTCAGCGCACAGGACAAAACAAGCGAGTTTTACTCAAAAATTACATCCCTGGAACATGCATCCGCCATAAGGTAGGCACCCTTCAGAACATCCTTATAATAATTCTCGGGCTTGCGATGCTCTTTCCCCGGCGGTGGCCCATCCTTCACAAGCTTCTCAGCATCCAGCTTGCCCCAGTGCACCTTAGCACAGGCAAGGGCCCTACGGGCACCTTCAATGCAGATGGAGCGCTTGGTGACTTCGAGCCTTGGACAGGCCCCCACCAGCCGCCACACCAGCCCGAAATAGCTCCTAGGCAGAGCCTTTCTAGGCCACAGCCGAACTATGAGGCCCTTCTTGGCCTGTTCGGCCGCGTTGTGGAGCTCGACCAGTTGCTTCAGCTGGTCGCTCAGGAGCACGGGGTGTCCGGCCTCAGCATACTGAGACCAGAACACCTTCTCTGTCGAGCTGCCCTCCTCGGCTCGATAGAATGCGGCGGCATTGGACACGCTACGGGGAAGATCTGCGAATGCTCCTGGAGAGCTCCGGATTCGGGTAAGTAACAAGTAACTCACGGTTATGTGTTTGCTTTGCATAAAGAATGCCTTACCCACCGCTATCTTTTTCACCGCATCCAACTCCTGGAGGGTCTTCTGGGATTCGGCCCTGGCAGACTTGGCATTTTCAATAGCCATCGCGAGCTCGGACGCTCGCGTCTTCGAGTCAAGCTCCAAACTCTCATCTTTTTTCATGAGAGCCTGGAGCTCTTGCTGCACCTTGCCAACCTGGGCCTCATACTTCTCCCGCTCGGTGCGCTCCGTGGCCGCCCTCTTCTCGGCCTCGACCAGCACTTGCTTAAGGGTCGCCACCTCAGACGTGGCCCCTACAATAGCCACGATAATCCTGTCATTTTTGCAATTGCACCTTTTTTATATATATTTAAACAAGGTATTCCTTAACTTCCTTGTCCTCAGCTGCTTCTTGGCATGCCCGAGCTCTTGCTCGGACTGCTCGAGGTTCTGCTTTAGCGTGTCCACTTCCGCAGTCAGTGCGGCGGATGCCAGCAGAGAAGCCTGCATACGCATATTGACTCCTTTTTGTTAGACTCCTGCAAATTTTATTTGATCCTCTCTTCGGCTTTTCTTCCCGAACGCCAAACAGAGCATCAGGGGCTACTGTCTATGCGGTAATATTATTTACACATTCTTTACTTACCTCAAAGCCTGTTAAAAGGCTAGTACAAGCTTCAGTTAGTCCGCTCTTGGCGGACTGAACCTTCTGGACCACCGCACTCATAATGGTGCGGTGCTCCTCGTCGATGGAGGCGCCTTTGAGCACCTCCAACAGATTGTCCGGTGCCTCCGGTTGGACGGGGGTCACCGGCACGGTGGGCTTGCTCCTCTTGGAAGGAGGTCGCCTGCCGGACTCTGGAACCTTTGAAGGTTCCGAAGCGGTGTCCGGCCTAGAGCCGGACTTGGAGCCCTTGGGGGTTTTATCCCCTTTACTCCTGGAGTCTGGGAGGTCGCCTTGCGGTGCCTCCAGGACCACCTCCTCCTGGCTTGGAACCTATTGGGACAACACTTCGGCGTCGTCCGTAGGGCGGGGGGAGGAAGCCGTGGGAAGCGAATTCACATCCGACGAGTCCAGGGAACCGCTCGACGACGTGTCGAGCTGGTCCTTGGGTGGGCTGCATAAACATATTCGACATAAGGGAAAGCTGTGCAATAAAGGAATACTATGAATTACTCTGGTATCTGGATACTTACGATTTCGCCAGGGGCTTGGCCCTGAGCGGCCACTCCTCTCCGCTGTCGTCGGCGTCAGTGGAGTAGTCCAGAGGAAGGGTTTTCCCCTTCTTGGACCCTTCGGCCTCCCCAGTGAGGGTGGCCTTCCTTTTCTTCTATCCCCCCACTGGAGGGGGAGAGGTCTCTTCTTCCTCCTCCTCGTCTTCATGGGAGGAATGCGCCCTGGAGCCCTCGGATGATGAACCCGACACCTCCTGGCGTCGGGCACTTTTTCGAGTCCATGTGGCCCTCTTCGTGGCCTTCTTCTCCGGCACCACATAGGGTGCCGGAACCAGCAACTTCGCCAAGCAGGCATCGGCTGGGTCTTCGGGCAAAGGAGCCGGACAGTCGATCTGTCCGGACTTCGCCTGCCAAACCTGTCAAAGGTAAGGGAGTTTAGATCCCGCATAGAGTTAAACAATGAAAAACTAATACCCTGTAAAAGGCACAAACAACTTACCGCGCTGGCGTGACGCTGCGCGATGAATCCGCGATCCTCGGTAGCGGATGCGGGAGCCTCGGCGCCCTTGAAAAGCACCTTCCAGACATCTTCGTATGTCATGTCGAAGAGCCTGCTCAGAGTTCGGTCCTGCGCCGGGTTGAACTCCCATAGATTGAAGGCCCGTTGTTGACCCGGGAGGATCCGGTGGATGAGCATGACCTGGACTACGTTGACAAGCCTGAGCTGCTTGTCCACCAGGGTTTGGATGCATGTTTGCAGTCCAGTCACCTCTCCTTTGCTACCCCACGACAGGCCCGTCTCTTTCCAGGACGTGAGCCGCGTTGGGGGTCCGGACCGAAACTCGGGGGCTGCGACCCACTCAGGGTCGCGCGGCTCGGAGATGTAAAACCACTCCGATTGCCATCCCTTCAGGGTCTCCACAAAGGAGCCCTCGAGCCATAAGACATTGGGCATCTTGCCCACCATGGCGCCTCCGCACTCCATCTGGTTGCCACGCACCACCTTCGGCTTGACATTAAAAGTCTTGAGCAATAGGCTGAAATGGAGGCGGATGTAGAGGAAAGCCTCGCACACGACGATAAATGCCGAGATGTTGAGGATGAAATTCGGGGCCAGATCATGGAAATCCAGGCCGTAGTAGAACATGAGTCCCCGGACGAATGGATGGATAGGAAAGCCCAGTCCGCGGAGGAAGTGGGGAAGGAACACTACCCTCTCATGGGGCCTTGGGGTGGGGAGGAGCTGCCCCTCTTCGGGAAGCTGGTACGTGATGTCGTTAGACAAGTATCCGGCCTTCCTCAGTTTTCTGATGTGTCCCTCCGTGATGGAGGAGACCATCGACTTGCCTCCCTCTCCGGACATGGCTGGAGAAGGTTGATGTTGGCGTTCTGGGAACGGGGGTCCCCAGACTTGCCTGCGTGCGGCCTGCGGCATGGCTCAAAGGGGGCCCCAGCACGGCCCATCTTCATCAACACAGACCCAAGACCCTCGCGAAGGGCCAAGCCTCGCGGGGCGGACGACACGGAGCTTCCTCAGGCACGGCCTCGTCAGGCTGGCTCGCGAGGAGGCGGAGAGATCAAGGCGGGGTACCTCACGAGGTGCCTGTGACGCAAGCCATGACGACCAAGGGTGCCTGGCGGGCGCCAGCCCGCGCAGTGTCCTCCTTTACTCTTTGGTGCAAAGGGAGCAAGCGCAGGCGAGACCATCAAGCAAAGGCACCCGTTTCGGTGCAACGAGACCAAGACCAGTCCAACGGTAGGGAGGAAGTCATTGTGGATCCCAAGCCAGCGTCACCACCAGAGCCTTTGGCAGGCAAGGACCAACTTCAGTCAGGATAAGTGTACCAGATGTTCCCCTTCAAAATGGCCAATTGTTGGCGCCCTTCCCGCTCAGTATTTGGGAAGAGGCCCAGGGCTTTGCCTATAAATAGGACTAGCCACCCCCAGGGTAGGAGGATGGAAATCGGAATCAAGAAGGGAGAATCTAGAAGCCAAGAGAGAAACTAGCTATGATGGCAATCGGAGAGAGAATCGAGAAGAGAGAGACTGAGAAGGGTGACTGAACTCCTCCTAGCAGTTCATCCCCCCAGCCAAGAACAGACCCTCGCGAGGCTGTTCTTCCTTGTATTGCTCATCATCATCAGCCCAAGAGGCAATCAACCACACCACACACTGGAGTAGGGTATTACACCACAACGGTGGCCCGAACCAGTATAAACCCTGTGTCTCTTGTGATGTTCTTTCCATAGCTTAGATCTTAGCGAGGCGGAAGGGTGCAGGTAGGTAGAAGGCGAAATCTCGACACGCACCCCAGTGTTCGAACCTCAAGGGTATGCCGGAACCCGAAATCCGACAGTTGGCGCGCCAGGTAGGGGCGCGTCGGAATTCGTCTTCCACCACCCCATTCTCCTCCGACCATCGCATCCATGTCTGACGCTCGTCGGGCCCGCGCCGAGCGCCGGGCCGCTCTCGCTTCCCGTGTCACCCAGACGGCTCCTGTCGGCGGGCATCCTCGCCGTTCCCCGTCACCTGCCGTCAACGCCGCTACCGGCCCGGCGGGGGACGAGCAGCAAGCGTCTCCTCAGCATCCGTCCGTGCGGCAAGACGTCCGCACCGCTACTCCCTTGCTCACCCCAACTGGTTCTTCGTCCCGCGCGCTCCGCGCACCCATGGAGGCTCGAGCTGCACTCATCGCGGCAAACGACCTCCTGCGCTACCGTCCCGTCGATGACGTCTATGAAGAATGGCTCGACCGCGTCACCGAGCTCGTCCGTGCCGCAGGGGGCTCTCCTGCACCATCCGTTCCGCTGCACCGCACCCCGCCCCGCGCGGGTGACGAAGCTCTAGCGGCGCCCCAGCCGCCTCCTCCTCAAGAAGGCGCCATGGCTCCAAGGCGCGTGGCCCTTGGGCGGAACCCGCTCCGTCAGGTGCCAGCACGGCAAGAGCAGAGCTGCCAAGAAGTCCCTCGCCCGCAAGAAGCTGCCCAGGCGCTCCCTACTCCAGCACGCCGTGACCATGCTCCTGCTCCCGTGCGTCAAGACCCCGCACTGCTCCCAGCTGCAGCGCATGGGGACATGCAAGACCAAGCTCTCCGTCATGCAAGGCCTCCCGTGGCCACAGCAGGCTGCCGTGCCTTCACCACCGAGCTACGCAGCGTCACATGGCCCGACAAGTTCAAGCCAGACCTGACTCCTCGTTATGACGGCACGGCCGACCCTGCGGAGTTCCTCCAGCTCTATGACCTGGGCATCGAAGCTGCCAACGGAGACGAGAAGGTCATGTCGAACTGGTTTCCCATGGCGCTCAAGGACGGGGCCCGCACCTGGCTCCTGAACCTGGCTCCAGGCACGATCTCCTCCTGGGACGAGATGCGCACCCGCTTCATCGCCAACTTCCAAGGTACTCGCGACCGGCCACCCACCGTGAGTGACATGTGCCGCATCAAGCAACAACCCGGAGAGACCCTGCAGAAGTACATCCAGCGCTTCAACAACACACGCCTCAAGATTCCCAAGGTGACCGAGGAGGCCATCATCTCAGCCATCTCCGACGGCGTGCGCGATGTCAAGATGAAGGAGGAGCTGGTGATGCATGAAGACCTGTGCACTTCCTTGGAGCTGTTCAACTTGGCAACCAAGTGCGCCAGGGCTGAGGAAGGGCGTCTCTCCCTCCTTGAGCTGCCTGCCGCAGACCTAGAAGAGAAGAAGCCCAAGGCCAAGGATGTGAAGCGCAAGGGGGCTGCCGTGCTCGCGGCAGAACCAGACACCAAGCGGGGCAGAGATCAGCCTGAATCTTCCAAGGGCAGTCGGTACTGTGTGTACCACGACCTCCACACCCACAACACCAATGGATGTCAAGAGCTCCGAGCCGTGTGAGAAGGAAGGATCGGCCGTCGCCCTGACCACGGTGACCGGGGCTACGGTCGAGGAGGAGGAAGGAACGTAGGACGCTGGGAAGACCGCGGCCCGCGCCAAGGGTGGCGCGATCAACCTCGCGAGGATCGCTGGCAAGACCCGCCTCGCGAAGGAGACTGGAGGGATCAGCCTCGCGAGGATCGCCCGCAAGGCAATGCAGGCCTCCCTCCGCTACCGCCGCAGCCAAGGAGAAACGAGGACCGCCATCAGGATGAGGGGGCTGGAGGCTTCCAGGAGCCGCGCGCGATCGCCTGCATCTTGGGCGGGGCTCAAGCCCCAGCCTCTCAATGCATCTTCAAGCAGTTCGCTCACGAAGTGAATGCAGTCCTCCCCAAGCTCGAAGCCACGCGCCCTTTCAGGTGGTCGGTGTGCGCCATCACGTTCATCTCAGCAGATCAGCTCAAGTGTGCGGCCACAGCCGGGGTCCTCCCGATGCTTTGTTCCCCAATCATCAGCAACATGGTGGTCACCAGGACCCTCATCGATGGCGGGGCAAGGCTCAACGTCCCGTCCGTGGAAACATTCAACAATCTCCAAGTGCCCTACAACCAGCTTCAGCCAACCAAGCCTTTCTCCGGAGTCACCTACGGCTCCACGGTCCCGATTGGGCAGGTCCGCCTCCCTGTCACCTTCGGGGCACGCGACAACTACTGCACCGAGCTCATCGACTTCAACGTCGCTCACATTCACCTGCCGTACAATGCCATCCTTGGGTACCCAGCGCTGGACAAGTTCATGGCCGTAACTCACCACGGCTACAACATCCTCAAGATGCCAGGAAGTGGCGGAGTCATCACGGTGCCCTGTGAAGAGAAGGACGCAGTGTGTTCCCCGGAATGAGCCTTTCAGGCCGCATCACTGGAAGACTCGGATCACGGAAACAGGAGGCTTCCCGAGACCGCCCCCAAGAAGAAGAAGACATCGTCCGGCCCGGCCCCTCAGGAGGCAGGCCCTTCAGGGCCCGCGCCTGCCTAGGAGGAACCTCCTTCCATCGCATAGGAAAGCGCGCCCGGCGCCCTCCTCAGGCAGGGCTCGGTGGCTCTCCCCTGGAGGGCCACCGACCTGGCTAAGGTAACGAGGGAGGCGCTTGGGCACCACATGGAGGCGTGTTTCGAAGCACGTTTCCCTCAAGAAGGAGTAAGGCAAGGAGAGCCAGACCCTCAGGAGTTCGTCAGCAAGGCCATTCAGGAGCTACAGGAGTCAAGAGTCATGAAAGGCGGCCGCCGCCTACCAGCTGTGGCTCCCCATCCAGGCGAGGATGGTGGGTTGTGCGTCTGCATCGACATACCAGGGCTCAATCGAGTCGCCTCTCTGGAGCGCCTCTGGCCCTCGCGAGTGGGGCGCTGCAAAGGTCCACCCCACAGCTACGTTCGCATGCCTTACAGCTTGCCGAACGCGGCTGCCACGTACCAGCGCCTCATGAGGGGCATCATGGAGGCTCAAGAGGCCAGGCGTTCCGCAGCCCTGGCGGAGATGGAGATGGTCCGCGAGGAGCCACCAGTGCCTCCGGAGCCTCCCAAGGCCCCTGGGCCTGGGGGCTCATAAGGATCGGCTTCCGCAGCCCACCGAGTCTGCTACACCAACACTCCTTCGTCCTCAACATCATCAGGTGACATCTTTCAAGTTTCATTTCCAGCTAGGAGTGCCCCCCAGGGCTGTATTATTCCCAGGCCGCATGGGTCCGTCCCTACGGCATGTATCCCTTTTATTTCATGTTGTTAGCTTACTTTGTTGGGGGCGCCCCACGGGCTGCATCATCCCCCAAGTCGCTCGGGCCAGACCCAGCGGCATGTATCCCTTTTGCGTTTATTTCCGGCTATGCGTCCGACCCACCATGCTTGATTATTTGATGCCTGTCCACGGCACCTCTTCTTCTGCATGCCGACCACTTGCACGTTAAAGGGGGGTACCTGAGCATCGTGACTCAGGGCTGTTACTGGCTCTCCAGCCCTCACCCTCTGGCCTTGTCCACGGCATCGCGACCTGGCATACCAGCGATGGCTGAGACCGGCTCGAGGGCCGGGACCCGAGGACGTAGAGTGCCGGCATCTAACCAAATTTGCAGGTACACATCACAAGATAAGGCCCAGTGCCAGGCGCAACCCACCTAGAGGTAGGGCCCCGTGAGTCCCGCGTTGGCTCACGGGTGCCCAGATACACCTCGCCAGGCCCTACCATGCCAGCCACATGTCAGGGCGGCGCTGTACACGCCCCGGGGGCTCCTCCCGGAGGGGAGCCCCCTCCCACGTACCAGTGGAAGCACCATGCTTCGCGCTGGCTGACGACACTGCCGAGGAGCGGCTATGCCCGTACATATACGGAAGCGATATGCTCCGCGCTGGTAATAAACAACTGAGGGTGGCCCCCGGGCCGCATCAACCTCAGGGAGCCCAAAGCTCAGTGTCTAGACTCATCGTAATGCCTCCCCTCGGGAGTGCTGCGCGAGGGGGCTGGGCACGGGGGCTGCACCTGGGTCACGCCCAGACGCACGCCACCCAGCCAGGCCCCCCGGGCCTGGTTCGTCGCGCGTCTCTCCCCGAGCGGAGCCAAGGTACGGAGGTCGTTTGAGCATCAAGGGGGACTCCTGAGCATCACGACTCAGGAGCCTAACTGGTCACGTAGCCCCTCACTCCTTAGTTCCGAAAGGTTAACGGCGGTTGACGTATGCGCGCGGCCAGGCTCTGCAGACGTAGAACGGTAGATCCACCCATATCACACCTCCCTACTTGTTGTTCGTGCGCCAAGGGGGACTCCTGAGCATCGCGACTCAGGAGCCTAACTTGTCACGTAGCCCCTCACTCCTTGGTCCCGTCCTGCTTTCCGGTCAGGGCTAGTGGCGGCTGAGGTATGCGCGGGGCCGGGCTCTGCCAGCGTAGAACATAAGCAAGTAGGAAGGAAAAGCATAAATTTCAAGGAATTCAAAAGCAAATATTATAGTCCACACTGTTATCTCAATGCCAAACGCAAGTTTAAACGCCTCCCCGAGGCATGATACATGTACAGGAATTAAAGGCCGGACAGGAGCCACAATGGAGTCACTGGTCAGCGGTGGAGCAGCGCGGAGTGGGTTCGCCTCATGGAGCAGCGGGGTCGGCAGCGCCTTGCTTCGGCTTGGTGCTGAAGGCCCGGAACGTCCCCAGCAGAGCCTCCGCACGACCTTCATGGCCTCGGCAGCGGCAGCGGCACGCTCGCCGCTTACTGGCTCCAGCAGGCTGTCGAGGTCGACGCCGGGATCGCGAAGGTAGATGTGGGTGAGGACCCGCGTCAGCGCTGCAGAAGACAGGACAAGCGCCTCGGCCTCGGCCGTGGGGCCAAGGCCAAGGGCGACATCTTCAAGAGCGCGAACCAGGAAGGGAAGCAGCTTGGCGGGGCTGTCCTCGGCGCCAGCCAGCGGGCTCTCCAGGCCGCTGTCGTAAAGCGTCCTCAGCGAGGAGCGAGCCTTCACCTCCATCTCCGCGAAGGCCAAGCGGTCCTCGACAAGAACCTGGGCCTTGTCATCCAGCTCGACCTTCCTCGCCCCCAACTCCTGCTCCAGCGCGCCTAGGCGGTCACGGCGCCTCCTGAGCTTGACCTCCCTCTCCTTGACGGCCGCCTCGCGAGCCTTCACGCCTTCTTCCTGCTCTTGGCGAAGGCGGGCCTCTTTCGTGAGCTGGTCCCGCAGGCCTTGCAGCTCGTCCTCCAGCGCCTTGCAGCGACCACGGACGTCGACCACCTCCCCCAGGGCTGCATCACGAGCAGCCTTCGCCTCAAGGACGGCCTGCCTCTCCTCATCGCAAGCCGTCGAGGCCTGGACAAGCGCCACCCAAATTGAAGCGTCGGAGCGAACCCATCCTGAAGCCAGCTCCAAGCGCCCGGCCACCAAGCGAGGGTCGGCACCAAGAAGATCCTTCCGCAGCCGGTCCAGCTCAGCAGCAGCACGACCCAGAATGGCAGGAGGAGTCGTAGAGACAGCAGTCGGTGGAGTAGGAGGAGAAGGCGGCAGCGCAACCACAGCATCCTGAAGCGGAGCCTGCTGCGCCCCAACGGCTGTAGTGGCGACAGTAGGCAAAGGCACCTCGAGAATCACTTGGGCCATGGGGGCTGAGCTCGCCCCAGCCGGCTCAGCCAGGCCTCGCGAGGACGACCGAGCAGGAGAAGCCCGTGCGTCGCGATCACCTTCCTTCGCGGGCAGAGGCGCTGCCACGGATGGAACCTTAGGAGCTTCCTTCGGCTTCTTTGCTGCGGGCGCCAGCCTATCCAAGAGATGTGGACGTCAAGCCTCAGCAGCAGAACAAGAAATAAAGACAAGAATCAAGCGCTTACGGGTCGTCGCCAGTGAGCTCAGGCAGACTCCGGCCAAATTTGAAGCCTGAAAGCCGGCTGGAAGGGTCAACCTTGGGAAGCTCGGGAGCGGAAGGCGCGTCCGCGGTCCGCCTCGGGGCCGAGGCAGACCCGCGGGAGAACAGCCCGGTCCTGTCCTTCTTCGGGATCGGGAGCAAGCTCCTGCCGCCCTGCTCGTCATCATCCTCGTATTCATCGCTCGGAGAGAGGCGGAGAGCGCGGGACCTGCACCGGGGGAGGGGAGCCCTCGACTCTCCGTCAGTCGCCTCGCAGTCAAGCCCTTTTTCCCGCTCCCCTCCTTCCTCCTCTTTGCTGGAGTCGTCGGAGGACACGTCCACCGATTCCCCGGGAGTTTCCATGGGCACGGGCCCGTCCCCGTTGAAGACGGTCATGGACTCTACTACCTGCTCCCAGTCGTCGCGGAGGAACAAGGGCGTAGGAGCGCCCTCCAACCTTGCCACATCGCCCCCGACCAGAGATTGGAGGACCGCAGCCAGATCTTCGTCGGCCAAGGCCGCGGGGCTCGGATGGGGCCTCCACATAGGAAGTGAGTACTTCCGAAGTAGAGCCAGCTGGTGCTCCAAGAATTCCCTCAGCAGCGACGCGCCGGTCAGCTTCGCCGCCGCCGTGTTGGCCGGCCTTAGATCCGCGTCCATCTTCTCCAACACCAGCTTCGTGCGGGGGTCCGCGAGCTCCGCTCGACCCCAATAGCTGGAGCTCGTGGGTTGCTCCATGGGCAAGATCAGCCGAGGGTGGATGCGCCCAGCATCTGCCAAGACCCACTTGCTCCTGAAGCCCTCAATCCTTTTCCCGGGGTTCGAAATGGCAATGGCGCCACCGTACGCGATAAAGCTCGCGCACGCGGAAGCAGGACCGCGAGAGGTCCGGAGGTAGAAGTAGTGGCATAGCAAGGCCACTGAGGGCTGCACCCCTACGTGAGCCTCGCAGTAATAGGCGAAGATTGCCAGGAGAAGGATGGAGTTGGGGTGGAGATGCAGAGCCTGTAGCTTATAATGGCGGAGGACAGAGAAGAAGAACTCGGAGAAGGGAGGCACCAGGCCAGCAGCAATGGCGCTTACAAAGAACAGATAGAAGGTGCTCCCTTGGCCCTCAGGGGTGGCAGAGCCGGCCTTGAACACCTTCGCCCCGTCGATGCCCTGCGCCGCCGCCATCCGGCGCAACCGGGCGAGGCTCGCCTCCGACACGTTTGGCGAGTCCAGGGCAGACGAGTACCAAGCTCCGGCCGGGGACTGACGAGGCGCCATGGCTTCCTAGGTCACGCGGTCAAAGTAGATCTGGAAATTTTGGAGGAAGGAAGGAGAGGCGTAAGAAAGGGGATCTGAGCAGCAACCGGAGAAAGCAAAAAGCAAAGCCTAGGCAGATGCCGCTCCCTTATCAACTCGCGCGGTTGCTGAGGCGCCCACGTCTAGTCAACCGCCACGCGGCACCCAAGGCCGCAGGCTGTTAGGGCCCACGGCGCTTCGCTCTTGCCCTTCCGCCTCCCTGCACGGCCAAGTCCGGGCGCGCCTTGGGCCCGGGGGCTACTGTCGGCGTTCTGGGAACGGGGGTCCCCAGACTTGCCTGCCTGCGGCCTGCGGCGTGGCTCAAAGGGGGGCCCAGCACGGCCCATCTTCATTAACACAGACCCAAGACCCTCGCGAGGGGCCAAGCCTCGTGGGGCGGATGACACGGAGCTTCCTCAGGCACGGCCTCGTCAGTCTGGCTCGCGAGGAGGCGGAGAGATCAAGGCAGGGTACCTCACGAGGTGCCCGTGACGCAAGCCATGACGACCAAGGGTGCCAGGCGGGCGCCAGCCCGCGCAGTGTCCTCCTTTCCTCTTTGGTGCAAAGGGAGCAAGCGCAGGCGAGAGCATCAAGCAAAGGCACCTGTTTCGGTGCAACGAGACCAAGACCAGTCCAACGGCAGGGAGGAAGTCATTGTGGAGCCCAAGCCAGCGTCACCACCAGAGCCTTTGGCAGGCGAGGACCAACTTCAGTCAGGATAAGTGTACCAGATGTTCCCCTTCAAAATGGCCAATTGTTGGCGCCCTTCCCGCTCAATATTTGGGAAGAGGCCCAGGGCCTTTGCCTATAAATAGGACTAGCCACCCCCAGGGTAGGAGGATGGAAATCAAAATCAAGAAGGGAGAATCTAGAAGCCAAGAGAGAAACTAGCTATGATGGAAATCGGAGAGAGAATCGAGAAGAGAGAGAGTGAGAAGGGTGACTGAACTCCTCCTAGCAGTTCATCCCCCCAGCCAAGAACAAACCCTCGTGAGGCTGTTCTTCCTTGTATTGCTCATCATCATCAGCCCAAGAGGCAATCCACTACACCACACACTGGAGTAGGGTATTACACCACAACGGTGGCCCAAACCAGTATAAACCCTGTGTCTCTTGTGCTGTTCTTTCCATAGCTTAGATCTTAGCGAGGCGGAAGGGTACAGGTAGGTAGAAGGCGAAATCTCCGCACGCACCCCAGTGTTCGAACCTCAAGGGTATGCTGGAACCCGAAATCCGACAGTTGAGGTGGGGAGTGCGGATATGGGCGCTGGAGCTCGAGTGCGCGAAAATGGATAGGCGAAGGAGGAAGAAGGCGTAGGTGAAAAGGTGGATCTGTATCCCCTTATATGGGTGGACGCAACTACGTGTCCCCACCAGCCTGGTAAAACTCGCTTATCTCCAAGCGTCGTAATCAATGGCGCGGTTGGGTTACCCGCGCCCGTATTGATGAGAATCCCGGAATAAGGGGACACGATATCTGCTTTAACAAGAAGTGCCAAGGAAACCGCCTCACATGACGCGCTGAGGTGGGATAGTAAAATGATTTGAATAAAGGCTTGGCCATGGTGCGTTACACTATGGAATACGTCAGCAGATTAGATTTGTGTAAATATTATTCTCTCTATGGCAATATGTGGAAACTTATTTTGCATAGCCGGAAACTATCTTTGTGTTCAAAATCTTCTATGAAGTACTTGGAGGAGGAACCCGCCTTGCAATGCCGAAGACAAACTACGCGCCGGACTCGTCGTCATTGAAGCATGGTTCAGGGGCTACTGAGGGGGTCCTGGATTAGGGGGTGTCTGGATGGCCGCACTATACCTTCAGCCGGACTCCTGGACTATGAAGATACAAGATTGAAGACTTCGTCCCGTGTCCCGAAGGGACTTTCCTTGGCGTGGAAGGCAAGCTTGGCGATACGGATATGTAGATCTCCTACCATTGTAACAGACTTTATGTAACCCTAACACTCTCCGGTGTCTATATAAACCGGAGGGTTTTAGTCCGTAGGATAACATACAAAACAACAATCATACCATAGGCTAGCTTCTAGGGTTTATCCTCTCCGATCTCGTGGTAGATCTACTCTTGTACTACCCATATCATCAATATTAATCAAGCAGGACGTAGGGTTTTATCTCCATCAAGAGGGCCCGAACCTGGGTAAAACTTCGTGTCCCTTGCCTCCTGTTACCATCCGGCCTAGATGCACAGTTCGGGACCCCCTACCCGAGATCCACCGATTTTGACACCGACATGCATGATATAGGAACATGTCATCCATCATGATAGGTTTGTTGTTATGTATAGCATAATGGAGACTCAAAGGATGTAATGCATCACTCACAACATGTAGAGCATTGTTATTCTGGGAATGCATATGGTGTAAGCAATTATGGGAATCATGCAAAGTATGGAATGCATCAAAATCTCCTAATATGTATGAGGAAACTATGGGGGTCTCCTCATGATCATTAATGGAAACATCACACGGAGAATATTGACAACATCCAAAACAAAGCATATTTCGTTCTATGTGATCATGGCATGGCATAGTAGATGAATTTCACAAATCATGTAAAGGAAGCATGGCAATATCATCACATGAAAAACAAAAGCCAATGACCATCATCTCGTCATCTATGCCATAAGTGCAAATGGGATTTATTTTAATGGGGCAAGCATAGTTACTATGTTGAGATTGAAATGATGCAATATGGGAGATCTCACTCATAGCATATGACAAGTTCAAAGGATTATCAAACAGGATGTGACCAATAGAATTTTCACATGATATCCTATGGAGCATAGCATCACAACTAGGAAAATTAACATGCTCATCATCATATTCATTATAGATTGGTAGGTCATGACATGAAGAATTCGCACTATCATGAAGCATGGGAATAGGTGGATCAACATCATGCAAGCAATCATTGGTGAGATAGTCCACTAGTGGGACAAGAGAAGCACCTTCAACTATGTTACCTTTGGAGCATCGCTCATGTGTTGTAGCTGAGGTGTCGAAGACCAAGTCGTGGTCATCTTCATCTTGATGGAACCATGTGGGGGGTGCATCTTCTTCCACCATGGCCGTTGTTGTCTCCATTGGAGGTATGGTCTCGTCGAGGATAGGCATGTCGTCATGTAGGAGACCTAGCACCAAATAAGAAAAAACACTAGGAGTAGAGGTTAAGTCATTAGAAATCAAAGTGGCCTCACGTGTCGTGTCAACTACCTCACTCACTAAGTGTTGTGGCTCACTCACTCCCTCTCGGATGCTCTCGCTCATATGGTTGGTGGAGTCACTCAAATGGCTCTCAACCTCACATAGGATGTGTGGCATGCTCTCGAGTGTGGGGCTAGTGGTGGTCACACTCAAAATATCAAATGTCAAATGGTGGTAGCGGGATGTGGTGGTGGTTGCGGAAGCTCAAAGGAATTGCGGAATTGCAATGATGGGTTGTGGAGTACGCAATGCGGAAATGGATGGTAAGGTTGTGGACTATACACGGTGTCGGAGTTGGAAGCACGGTCCCTAAGTAGCCGAAACACCTTAGGAGACACAACTCGCAACACAAACAAAATCGGGTTAAGTTGGGGTGGCGGAAGTGCGAGGTGGGCAAAACTATGCGGAAGTTATGGTGGTGGTGGTGGTTGATGAATAAGCAACCATCCCTAAGTAGCCTAGACATCTTAGGAGACTCAAATCACTCCCCAAGCAACCTCTAATGCGATGGGGAACAAAATTGGTTAGGTTGCGGAAGTCGGTGGTGGTGTAGCTGATGATGTGATGGAAGCCCTAGGCAAAGATGCCAAAATTGTCAAACTTTGATGGAGTCAAAATATGATGGTGGTATTTTTCTGGGAAGGGGGACGTCAAGAGCTTCAAAACGAGCTAAAGAACATCAAAATCGGAGTTCGGATGAATTAGTTATGGACAAAACAAAAATCAGCCGAAGGTGATATCTACAGGTTACGGACGTCCGGACAAGGTCGGATGTCCGGAGGCCGGACGTCTGGGCGGGCTCGGAAGTCCGTAAATTCGGCTCGGGTTAGGGGTTCTGGTCGTCCGGAAAAGGTCGGACGTCCGGTCATTCCAGGGGCTCTGGACGTCCGTAAAAGGCCGGTCGTCCGGTGGGTCAGGGTCAACGCGAGATGGGAGGAATTTGGGGATTTGGGGGTCAAAATAGAGGGAATTCCATGGATGAAAGATGGGGAAACTTGGGGAGATGCTAGATCCACTTGAAACCAAGCTAATCTATGGATCAAATCAAATCCGACAAAACTTCGTCAAACCAACAAATCACAAAAAAAATGGGGCTATTTTTGGTGGGGATTTTCGAAATTGGGGAAGAACACAACAAAATTAGGCTAGAAGACAAAGCGGGGAGGCTTCGAAATCATGATCAACATGGCTCATGATACCAACATAATGTAGGGTGGAACCGTATACGGCTGATCTTTCACGAAAGGAGCGGATCACACGAAGAACACGAAGAACACGAGGGGGGAAACAAGGGGAATAACGAGGGGAAACACGAGATAAACACTAAAACCAACAAGAACAATCACACATGTGCTAGATCCTCAAAACACAAAGAGATACACGATCCAAATCCAACAAGGGACGATACAAAGGGTAGCCGGTTCTTCTCCGTAGAGGAGGTCTTGAATCCACAAGGGGATCTTCCCATGAGGGGTCTTGAATCCAAGGTGGATCTTCTCCGTAGAGGGGTCACGGTCCCTCTCGTGGAGTAGATCCGATATGGATGAACAATGCTCTATCTCTAAATGTGAGCCAAACCAATGCTAACCCTATCTAGGAGGAGGAGGTCTATTTATAGTCTTAGTGCAAATGGGGGTGACGTGAATGGGTACATGGGCCTCGGGCCTGAACACTATGCATAGACAGGCGTCGGACGTCCGACGGGTACCGGATGTCCGGTGGCTCGTGAGGGTCCGATTGTCCGGTATTTGTCGGACGTCCGGCGTTTTGGCTCGGATGAGGTGGCGCCGGATTTTCTGGGGCGGTCAGACGTCCGGACGCTGGAGTGTGTCGGACGTTCGGGACTTGTCGGACGTCCGCTTATTTTGGCTCGGGTGCGGGATCGCTGGTCGTCCGGTCCGGGCCAGTCGTCTGATGGGTCTTTAGGCGTCGGAAGTTCGGTCCCGGCCGGTTATCTGGTGCCTGGAGCTTCTTCTGTGGCCCTTGTACTTGGCGTCCTCGCTAGCTCGTCCGTTGGATGTGGTGGCTCTGTGGCTTTCCTCTAAGTACCTGATCATGCATAGCACACACGTTGGAGGTAGTAGCCATGTCTCACATGTAGAAAGTGAAAGTTCGGAGAGGAGCGAGTTCACCTTGTGTCCAATGGTCTATAGTCGAGGTCTCATCTTATGGAGAGTAGTGGGAATGTACACTGGGATGAACGTGGGATGCTCCGCATCACCTCACTTCGGAGCAGAGGGAAGAGCTGCATCGTTGCAACATGGAGGCACTCCATACCCCCATCATTGGGGAGACCTCTTAGGCTTGGGCCTTGGAAGCTGCACGCCTGGCTACCTTAGCTGAGCACGCGCGTCTGGAAAGTATCCAACACTCACTCGACGAACGTGCTTGTCGACAGATCCCTGAATCCAGTCGATGGCCGGGATAGTTGTTTCCGCCTGAACCTCAGGTATACCGCACTTCGATCCATAATCTTACAGCTGCAGGACGTATAGCAGAATCAATTCAGCCATCTCGTTTAGAAGCTGGCAGAGGTTTGATGCAGATCCGAGCGCTTCTTCAAGCAGCGAGGGAACAAAACTTGGCTGTTTCTCAGTCGCGCAACAGGATCCATAGCAGATCTGTGGTTGCAGACACATTTCAGTCGGTGCATAGCCCAAGATTGCCCCCGTGGCGTGGCGATCGTGGTCGCGCCAGGACCAGTACCTGGGGCGACGCCAAAGACAGTATGATCATCGATATGCCTGTGATGACCACCATCGAGTGCGTTCGCCCCCTCTGAGGGGCGGGTCATACACGTCCTGGGGGTATGATGATAGGCGTCCATATGGTGTTGAGCGGAGGGCTCTAGTCAACCCAAGAGAGCCTGGGTTTGACGCGCCATCACTCCTCGTACAAGGTATGGTCGACAGGGGCCGGGCACACAGAGAAGGACAAGACAGAGATCATCCAACTGGAAGCAGAGCATTTGTTTCTGGGCCGAATGTTTCAGTAGAGCATTCCGAGCTGCTGAGATTCCCCCAACTTCAGGTTGCCGACAGGCGTGAGTAAGTTCACCTGTGAGTCGAAGCCCCACACTTGGCTAGAAGATTACCGAGTGGCTGTGCAGATTGGTGGAGGCAACGAAGATGTAACCATGAATCACCTCCCCCTAATGCTTGTGGGTTCCGCTAGAGCTTGGTTAAATCAGTTGGCCCCTGGAAGTATCTTCTGTTGGGAAGAGTTAGCCCGAGTGTTTATCAAAACATTCGAGGGCACCTGAATGCGACCTGCTGGGCTGACTGAATTGCAGCACTGTGTTCAGAAGCAAAATGATACTTTGAGAGACTTCATCCAGACATGGACTACCCTTCATCACACCGTAGAAAATGTGTCAGAGCACCAGGAATTTTGTGCCTTCAAAGAGGGCGTCTGATATAGAGAACTCAACCTGAAATTTGGTCGGTCCGGAGACATGTCTCTGGCCCGAATGATGGAAATAGCCACTCGGTATGCTAAGGTCGAAGAGGAAGACTAGCTCCGCAGTGGCAAGGGAAAACCATTTGCCTAGGACATCGGAGGTGGAAATGAAGGAAATATGCCCTAGAGGCAATAAGAAAGTTGTTATTTATATTTCCTTATATCATGATAAATGTTTATTATTCATTCTAGAATTGTATTAACAGGAAACTTAGTACATGTGTGAATACATAGACAAACAGAGTATCCCTGGTATGCCTCTACTTGAGTAGCTCGTTAATCAAAGATGGTTAAGTTTCCTAGCCATGGACATGTGTTGTCATTTGATGGATGGGATGACATCATTAGGGAATGATGTGATGGACTAGACCCATCCGTTAGCCTAGCACTACGATCGTTTAGTTTATTGCTATTGCTTTCTTCATAACTTATACATATTCCTATGACTATGAGATTATGCAACTCCCGAATACTGGAGGAACACTTAGTGTTCTATCAAACGTCACAATGTAACTGGGTGATTATAAAGATGCTCTACAGGTGTCTCTCATGGTGTTTGTTGAGTTGGCATAGATCGAGATTAGGATTTGTCACTCCGATTGTTGGAGAGGTATCTCTAAGCTCTCTTGGTAATGCACATCACTATAAGCCTTCCAAGCAATGTGACTAATGAGTTAGTTCCGGGATGATGCATTACGGAACGAGTAAAGAGACTTTCTGGTGACGAGATTGAACTAGGTATGATGATACTGACGATCGAATCTCGGGCAAGTAACATACTGATGACAAAGGGAACAACGTAAGTTGTTATACATTTTGACTGATAAAGATCTTCATAGAATATGTAGGAACCAATATGAGCATCCAGGTTCCGCTATTGGTTATTGACCGGAGATGAGTCTCGGTCATGTCTACATAGTTCTCGAACCCGTAGGATCCGCACCCTTAACGTTCGATGATGATTTGTATTATGAGTTATGTGATTTGATGTACCGAAGATTGTTCAGAGTCCCGGATGAGATCACGAACATGACGAGGAGTCTCGAAATGGTCGAGGCATAAGGATTGATATATTGGACCATGTTATTCGGACACCGAAAGTGTTCCGGACAGTTTCGGATAAAACTGGAGTGCCGGGGGGTTACCGGAACCCCCCAGGGAAGTAATGGGCCTTTGTGGGCCTTAGGGGAGAGAGAGGGCAGCAGCCAGGAGGTGGCTCCCCCCCCCAAGGGGAGTCCGAATAGGACTAGGGGAGGGGCGCGGCCCCTCTTTCCCTCTCCCTCTCCCTCTCCTTCCTTCTTCTCCTACTTGGACTAGGAAAGGGGGGACCGATTCCTACATGGAGTAGGATTCCCTCCCTTGGGCGCGCCCCTCGTGACCGGCCAGCCTCCTCGTCCCCTCCTTTATATATGAGGGAGGGGCCACCCCATAGACACCAAGATTTCTCTTAGCCATGTGCGGTGCCCCCCTCTACAGTTACACATCTCGGTCATATTGTCATAGTGCTTAGGTGAAGCCCTGCGCCAGTAACTTCATCATCACCGTCAACACGCTGTTGTGCTGACGAAACTCTCCCTCGTCCTCAACTGGATCAAGAGCTCGAGGGACGTCATCGAGCTGAACGTGTGCTGGACACAGAGGTGCCGTATGTTCGGTACATGGATCAGTTGGATCGTGAAGACGTTCGACTACGTCAATCGCATTACTAAATGCTTCTGCTTTCGGTCTTCGAGGGTACGTAGACACACTCTCCCCTCTCATTTCTGTGCATCTCCTAGATAGATCTTGCATGATCATAGGTAACAATTTTGAAATACTGCGTTCCCCAACAGTGGCATCCGAGCCATGTCTATGCGTAGATGTTATATGCACGAGTTGAACACAATGAGTTGTGGGCGATAATAGTCATACTGCTTACCTACGACCTCTTACTTTGATTCGGCGGTATTTTTGGATGAAGCAGCCCGGACCGACATTACATGACCACGTTCATGAGACTGGTTCTACCGACGTGCTTCGCACATAGGTGGTTGGCGGGTGTCTATTTCTCCAACTTTAGTTGAATCGAGTTTGACTACACCCGATCCTTGTTGAAGGTTAAAACTGCACACTTGACGAAAAATCATTATGGTTTTTGATGCATAGGTAAGAACAGTTCTTTCTAGAAGCATGTAGCAGCCACGTAAAACTTGCAACAACAAAGTAGAGGACGTCTAACTTGTTTTTGCAGGGCATGTTGTGATGTGATATGGTCAAGACGTGATGAGATATAGATCGTTGTATGAGATGATCATGTTTTGTTAAACTAATGGGCAACTGGCAGAAGCCAGTTGTTTCATTATTGCATAAGATGCAAGCGCCACATAATTGCTTTACTTTATCGCTATGCAATAGCAATAGTTGCAAAAGGAATAGTTGGCGAGATGATCATGTGAGGACACGTTGATAGAGATCAAGATGATGGAGATCATGGTGTCATGCCGGTGACGATGGAGATCATGACAATACTTTGGAGATGGAGATCAAAGGCACAAGATGATGATGGCCATATCATGTCACATATTTTGATTGCATGTGATGTTTATCTTTTATGCATCTTATTTTTATTAGTACAATGGTAGCATTATGAGATGATCCCTCACTAAATTTCAAGGTATAAGTGTTCTTCCTGAGTATGCACCGTTGCTACAGTTCATCGTGCTGAGACACCACGTGATGATCGGGTGTGATAAGCTCTACATTCACATAGAACAGGTGCAAGCCAATTTTGCACACGCGGAATACTCGGGTTAAACTTGATGAGCCTAGCATATACAGATATGGCCTCGGAACACTGGAGACCGAAAGGTCGAATGTGAATCATATAGTAGATATGATCAGCATAGAGATGTTCACCATTGAATACTACTCCATCTCACATGATGATCGGACATGGTTTAGTTGATATGGATCACGTGATCATTTAGATTACTCAAGGGATGTCTATCTAAGTGGGAGTTCTTAAGTAATATGATTAATTGAACTTAATTTATCATGAACTTAGTCCTGATATTTTTTGCATATCTATGTTGTAGATCAATAGCTCGTGTTGTAGCTCCCCTATGTTTTTGATATGTTCCTAGAGAAAACTAAGTTGAAAGATGATAGTAGCAATGATGCGGACTGGGTCCGTGATCTGAGTATTATCCTCATTGCTGCACAGAAGAATTATGTCCTTGATGCACCGCTAGATGATGGACCTTTTGCGGAAGCAGATGCAGACTTTATGAACGTTTGGCAAGCTTGGTATGATGACTACTTGATAGTTTAGTGCGCCAATGCTTTATGGCTTAGAACCGTGACTTCAAAAACGTTTTGAACACCATGGAGCATATAAGATGTTCCAAGAGTTGAAATTGGTATTTCAGACTCATGCCCGAGTCGAGATGTATGAGACCTCTGACAAGTATTTTTTCCTACAAGAGGGAGGAGAGTAGCTCAACAAGTGAGCATGTGCTCAGAATGTCTGAGTACTACAATCGCTTGAATCAAGTGGGAGTTAATCTTCCAGATAAGATAGTGATTGACAGAGTTCTCTATTCACTATCACCAAGTTACTGGAACTTCATGATGAACTATAATATGCTAGGGATGACAAAAACGATTCCCCGAGCTCTTCGCGATGCTGAAATCGGCAAAGGTAGAAATCAAGAAAAGCATCAAGTGTTGACGGTTGACAAGACCACTAGTTTCAAGTAAAAGGGCAAGGGAAAGAAAGGGAACTTCAAGAAGAATGACAAGCAAGTTGCCACTCCCATGAAGAAGCTGAAAGCTAGAGCCAAGCCTGAAACTGAGTGCTTCTACTGCAAAGGAAATGGTCACTGGAAGCGGAACTGCCCCAAATACTTGGCGGATAAGAAGGATGGCAAAGTGAACAAAACTATATATCATATACTACCTCTGTTCCTAAATATAACTCTTTGTAGAGATTTTACTATGGACTACATATGGATGTATTTAGATGCATTTTAGAATGTAGATTCACTCATTTTACTCCGTATCTAGTCAATAGTGGAATCTCTACAAAGACTTATATTTAGGAACAGAGGGAGTACATGTTATTGATGTGTACTTTACTAGTGTTCATAGTAGCCCATGGGTATTTGATACCGGTTCAGTTGCTATGATTAGTAACTCAAAACGGGAGTTACAAAATGACCAAAGACTAGTTGAGGGGGAGGTGACGATGTGTGTTGGAAATGATTCTAAGGTTGATAAGATCACCATCGCATACTCCCTCTACCTTCGGGATTAGTATTGTAACTAAATAAATGTTATTTGGTGTTTGCGTTGAGCATAAATATGATTGGATCATGTTTATTGCAATACAGGGTTATTCATTTAAGTCAGAGAATAATTGTTGTTCTGTTTACATGGATAAAACCTTCTATGGTCTTACATCCAATGTAAATGGTTTACTAAATCTCGATCACAGTGATACACATAATATTGATGCCAAAAGATGCAAAGTTAATAATGATAGTGCAACTTATTTGTGGCACTGTTGTTTAGGTCATATTGTTGTAAAGCGCATGAAGAAACTCCATGCAGATGGACTTTTGGAATCACTTGATTATGAATCATTTGATGCTTGTGAACCATGCCTCATGGGCAAGATGACTAAGACACCGTTCTCTGGAATAATGGAGCGAGCCACTGACTTAGTGGAAATAATACATACCGATGTATGCGGTCTGATGAGTGTTGAGGCTCGTGGTGGGTATCGTTATTTTCTAACCTTCATAGTTGATTTGAGCAGATATAGGTATATCTACTTAATGAAACACAAGTCTCAATCATTTTGAAAAGTTCAAAGAATTTCAGAGTGAAGAGGAGAATCATCGTAACAAGAAAATAAAGTTTCTAAGGTCTAATCGCAGATACAAATATTTGAGTTCCGAGTTTGGCCTTCATTTAAAAACAATGTGGAATAGTTTCACAACTCATGCCACCTGGAACACCATGGGGTAATGGTGTGTCCGAACATTGTAACCGTACTTTATTAGATATGGTGCAATCTATGATGTCTATTACCGATTCACCACTATCGTTTTGGGGTTATGCATTAGAGATAGTTGCATTCACGTTAAATAGGGCACCATCTAAATCCATTGATACGACACCATATGAACTGTGGTTTAGCAAGAAACCTAAGATGTCGTTTCTTAAAGTTTGGGGTTTTCATGCTTATGTGAAAAGCTTCAACCTGATAAGCTCGAACCCAAATCGGAGAAAGCGTCTTCATAGGATACCCAAAGAAAAATGTTGGGTACACCTTCTATCACAGATCTGTAGGCAAGATATTCATTTCTAAGAATGGATCCTTTCTAGAGAAGAAGTTTCTTTCGAAAGAAGTGAGTGGGAGGAATGTAGAACTTGATGAGGTAATTATACATTCTCCTGAATTGGAAAGTAGTTCATCACAGAAATCAGTTTCAGTGATTCCTACACCAATTAGTGAGGAAGCTAGTGATGATGATCATGAAACTTCAAGATCAAGTTACTACCGAACCTCGTAGGCCAACCAGAATACGGTCCGCACCATAGTGGTACGGTAATCATGTTTTGGAAGTCATGTTACTAGACCATGACAAACCTATGAACTATGAGGAAGCGATAATGAGCCCAGATTCTGCAAAATGGTTTGAGGCCATGAAATCTGAGATGGGATCCATGCATGAGAACACAATATGGACTTTAATTGACTTTCCCGATGATCTGTGATCCATTGAGAATAATGGATCTTCAAGAGGAAGACGGACGCTGATAGTAGTGTCACTCTCTACAAAGCTCGAATTGTCGCAAAAGGTTTTCGACAAGTTCAAGGTGTTGACAACGATGAGATTTTCTCACTCATATCGATGCTTAAAGTCCATCCGAATCATGTTAGCAATTGCCGCATTTTATGAAATCTGGCAAATGGATGTCAAAATTGTATTCCTTCATGGATTTATTAGAGTTGTATATGATGCAACCAGAAGGTTTTCTCAATCCTAAATGTGCTAACAAAGTGTGCAAGCTCCAGCAATCCATCTATGGACAGGTGCAAGCATCTCGGAGTTGGAATATACACTTTGATGAGTTGATCAAAAAGCATATAGTTTTATAAAAACTTGCGGTGAAGCCTGTATTTACAAGAAAGTGAGTGGGAGCACTATAGCCTTTTTGATAGGTATATGTGAATGACATATTGTTGATCGGAAATGATGTAGAACTTTCTGGAAAGCATAAAGGAGTGTTTGAAAGGAGTTTTTCAAAGAAAAACCTCGGTGAAGCTACTTACATATTGGGCATCAAGATCTATAAAGATAGATCAAGACGCTTGATAAGACTTACGATGAGTGCATACCTCGATAAGATTTTGAAGGAGTTCAAAATGGATCAGTCAAAGAAGGAGTTCTTGCCTGAGTTGTAAGGTATGAAGTTGAGTAAGACTCAAAACCCGACCACTGCAGAAGGTAGAGAGAGAATGAAAGTCATTCCCTATGCCACAGCCATAGGTTCTATAAAGTATGCTATGATGTGTACCAGACCTATTGTGTACCTCACCATGAGTTTGGCAAGAGGGTACAATAGTGATCCAGGAGTGTATCACTGGATAACGGTCAAAGTTATCCTTAGTAGAATAAGGATATGTATCTCGGTTATGGAGGTGACAAAAAGTTCGTCGTAAAGGGTTACGTCGATGCAAGATTCGACACTGATCTAGATGAATCTAAGTCTCAATCTGGATACATATTGAAAGTGGGAGCAATTAGCTAGAGTAGGTCCGTGCAGAGCATTGTAGACATAGAAATTTGAAAAATACATATGGATCTAAATGTGGCAGACCGGTTGACTAAACTTCTCTCACAAGCAAAACATGATCACACCTAAGTACTCTTTGGGTGTTAATCACATGGCGATGTGAACTAGATTATTGACTCTAGTAAACCCTTTTTGTGTTGGTCACATGGCGATGTGAACTATAGAGTGTTAAATCACATGACGATGTGAACTAGATTATTGACTCTAGTGCAAGTGGGAGACTGAAGGAAATATGCCCTAGAGGAAACAATAAAGTTGTTATTTATATTTCGTTATATCATGATAAATGTTTATTATTCATGCTCGAATTGTATTAACTGGAAACTAAGTACATGTGTGAATACATAAACAAACAGAGTATCCCTGGTATGCCTCTACTTGACTAGCTCGTTAATCAAAGATGGTTAAGTTTCCTAGCCATGGACATGTGTTCTCATTTGACGAACAGGATCACATCATTAGAGATGATGTGATGGACTAAACCCATCCGTTAGCTTAGCACTATGATTGTTTAGTTTATTGTTATTGCTTTCTTCAAAACTTATACATGTTCCAATGACTATGAGATTATGCAACTCCCAAATACCGGAGGAACACTTAGTGTGCTATCAGACGTCACAACGTAACTGGGTGATTATAAAGATGCTCTACAAGTGTCTCCGATGGTGTTTGTTGAGTTGGCATAAATCGAGATTAGGATTTGTCACTCCGATTGTCGGAGAGGTATCTCTAGGCCCTCTCGGTAATGCACATCACTATAAGCCTTGCAAGCAATGTGACTAATGAGTTAGTTGCGGGATGATGCATTATGGAACAAGTAAAGAGACTTGCTGGTGACGAGATTGAACTAGGTATGATGATACCGACAATCGAATCTCGGGCAAGTAACATACCGATGACAAAGGGAACAATGTATGTTGTTATGCGGTTTGACCGATAAAGATCTTCGTAGAATATGTAGGAACCAATATGAGCATCCAGGTTCCGCTATTGGTATTGACCGGAGATGAGTCTCGGTCATGTCTACATAGTTCTCGATCCCGTAGGGTCCGCATGCTTAAAGTTCGATGACGATTTGTATTATGAGTTATGTGATTTGATGCACCACTACTGCAGGATGCTGCTAATGCGACACTACGATCAGAGACCCTTCGACAAAACTTTGTGCGATGCCATAATCGCAAATGGTGGTGTAAAAAACCCGTCAGAAAGGTGCAAAATGTTTGCGATGGAGGATGCATCAAACACGGTTCAGATTTTAGTTGCGTGTGCGATGCAGGGCATACAGTTCAGCTTGATTAACTGTTTGCGATGAGGAGGAACAAAATAAACTGGTAGCCAGATGAAGGTGTGTGCGATGTACAACATACTGTTCACTCGGATGAACTGTTTGTGATTAGGCAACACAAAAGAAACGGCCAGCCAGATCAAAGGTGTGTGCGATATACGGCATGCGGTTCACTCGGATGAACTGTTTACGTTGAGACATGAGAGGAGAAATGGTTCAAATGAACAAGATGTGTGTGATACGAGGCAAACAGGTGTGTAATCGGAAACGTGTGCGAAGACCGATAACAACACAGGCGATTACTGCTAACAAGCTGTGTGTATTGTGAGCAAACGATTGCTGGAATACAATTATGAGTGATTGATGAAAACATCACCGACAGGTTACATTGTTTAGTCGGTGTGCGACGTGATTTTCTTTATCCGCACAACATCTACGCTCTGTCTACAGAGCATCAACATATATTCTTAAAAAGACAGCATTGCATAACCAAATTAAGCATACAATTACACAAGTGACTACACACATAACATTTCCACACACCAAAGCAAGCAATTAAATGCATACTAAAGTAGGAGAAATGAGGATCTAATCATGTACTTATTGTTGCGACGACGCTTGCCATTGCTCTGCTTCCGGCTGGATCCCTGGGCGTTTTGGGTAAGGAAGCACTTCCTCGTGTCAACCATCCGCCTGTACATGTCATAGCTCATGTACGCCTCCTTGGCCGCATACACGACGTGAGCTTTGTAGAGTTTCTCCATCCAGGCCGAGTGCCAGGCACGCTTGTCCTTGTTGCACGAATCCTTCATGTCTCTGCAGTAGGGGTCCATGATGGCCTCGGTGAGGTGAACGAGTGAGTCCTTCTCATGCTCCTTGCTGCCCCCGATCTTGTATTGGCCCTGGATGTCGACAAGATTTTGGCAGGCGATACCCGAATTCTCGAGCGCCTTTACATCGTTGGTGATGTCCACCATAGCGAACATGTAGTGGGGGCTGTTGACAAACCTAGCAAAACGGTCGCAAGGCCTTGTGGCCAGGCAGTAGTGGTAGACGAGGACGTGGTGGCGCACACACATCTTGGTGGCGGCGACCTTGGGACGAGACCAGGCACGAGCACGGGTGTACTCGAGGTCGAACCCGACCACCTTGTACTTCTCCACGGCAAGCAACAACTCCATGATATGGATGGAGTGCTCCACCCAGACCGGGTCGTTGGTGTACACCACCGAGAGGTCCATGAACCTTCTGTGGGTGTCCACCATGGAACGCATGGTGAACTTCTACTCGTCCTCGGCAGCCGCTTGGAGCGCCATTCGAGCCACGCAAGATACCATCTAAGAATTTCTCATGGTGGGTGTGCTTCTTGCAATGGTGGGGTGCGATCGAAAGGTTGAAGAGACACAAGGGTTAAATGGCCGCTGTAATAAATGGGGGCCAGCCGGCCTGTAATCGTCACGTCTTGTCACAGCGTTCATAGCGGAGGATTCCAATGCATGCTTGAAAACACCGCCCCGCACGTGTGGGCTCAAAGAGGTGCCAAATGAATCGTTGGTGAGCCTGTTCCCGTGCTACCGCGCTGTTTACCGCGCAAGCTTCCCGCCTGGCTTGTTTGGCCACGCGTCGTCTAGAAGAGGGACAAATCATGGGCGTTTATTGGCAAAAGGCTTTGTAAAAATTAAGTGTGTGGAATGACTTCGATCATAAGTTTATCCGTGGGTGATGAGGTAAAAGTTACACAGAAGGGTGATGATGGACACTCGAGTGCAATAAGTAATTCTACGCTCTACAGTGCACATGGTGGAAGAAACCAACTGTGTGCTGTGAGATCTACAAGGTAAACTCATTCGAGAATGGTTAATAAAATCTAAGACCATTGCATATTAAGGTCAAAATAGTGTTAGCAATATACAAGTCTCATACGATGCCATTTCAATGATTGTACCACAAAAGCTTGAAATGTTACAAGGTTCAAATTCCAGAGTTATATGGCTCAAATTCGAAGATTACAAGGTTCAAACTGATATTAGAAATGAAATTCAGCTCATCAGCTGCAAACGCTCGCGTTGATCCGCTGAACATGGATATCAGACAGGTTCAAACTAATATCACCGCTTCTGAGTCTGGTTTCGAAACCTCAAAATTTTTGCAAAGGGGTCAGCCACTGAGAAGTCATGTATGGGGTTGCCATGATGACTTCTGATTACTCTGTCATCTAAAGTTCCAAAATGAAATTCAGCATTTTTGGAGCCTACACCATTGTGCCGCAGGCACCGGCACTGATCAACAACCAATCATTTTTGTGAAATAGATGTAGGGCAAACCTCATTTCCTTCAGGACCCTTGCTCTGAGAACAAAGAACCTGGCGAATGTAATCTCCGGTAAGGTCCCTCGATAGGAGTTCAAAGTAATTTCTGAGAGATGCAGATCTAGGCATTCGACGTGATTTTTATATTGTAGCACATTATCCACCACTTGGCCTAATCTTATCTGCAAAATAAGAAAACTTGTTAGTGGCTACATGCAGTTTTGAACATTACTACAAGCCTATTTGGTTTGTAGGATTTGTAAAATGCACTAACATGCCATCTTCGATCCGACAAGATTAAATGGGCATTTGATTACATTCTAGAAAAATGTAGCCTTCTTCACAACAGGTTGGAGTGGATGAAAAGTTCCCTAAGAAAACTTGAATTCCCTTATGGTTAACATTTAATAGGAAAGGAACATCACCTCGATATATAGCTTCTCGAGGCACGAAAGCATCTCAGGAAACTGACAGCTTGCTCCAGGTTGGGGCCGATAGATTCTAGTGCCAAGACCTTCACTGTGCGCAGTTTCAGGGTCAAGCTTGTCGGAATCATTTTCTGAATGATAGATGAACAAACATCTTCAAAATTAGAAATAATGTTAATTTGTAGAAGGAGAGGTAGAAGGCGGTTGTTGTACCTAAACAGGTGTGGATCCAATAACAAGTTTGGAGTATTTGCGAGACGAGTAGCCCACGACTATCAATTTCGGGGCGAAAATGGCATTGATTCTTGTTGGACCTTCTTGATTAACTACAAGTAATCTCTCAAGTGCAGGCGTGTCCTCAATGACCATACCATGGTACACATCTTGTGATGTCTTCCTGCCGCACTAGCAACACACATAAGTAGTCGGGAGAGTCATGGAGGTGATGTGGAAGGTACTCAACCCATTGATCGCCTGAAGATGAAGGTACTCGAGTGCAGTACAGCCACGGAGTAGGTGCTCCATGTCACCGTTTGAGAGGCACACGACGATGAGCTCGAGGTGCTTCACTCATGGTAGAATAAGAGTGAGCATGTCATTAAGGGGGGATGGCAGTTCCTGAACTTGGCGACGTGTAGCGTGGGCGCGAGGCGGAGTGCAGACATTGCCAGCGACTGCATATGCCCATCATCAAAGTGAGCTCCTCGAGCTGATCTAGGTAGGGGATCGGAACCAGTCGTCACGCTTGGCTCGGTCCTTGCCGTTGGAACGGAACATGCCAATTCTAAGGCCTTTGGTTGGGCCAAGGTGACTGCCGAGGATCTTGGAGAACGTATCCAAGCTTTTACGGTAGCCATGGCAGAGCTCTTGGGTGTCGATGAGGTCGAGAGGGATGGACTTCCATAGGGGGCGCCACTACTGGGAAAGGACGATTGTTTGCGCCCCATATTTGATTGGTAGGAGGGAGATGATGACTCCCAACATATCATCGAGGAGGCTGCTGATGAAGTCTAGGCCTGCTAGAGTCGCTTGCGGTTCTAGCTCGTCTCGCCTCCGCTTGTTGGCAGCCCGGTTCTCCACCTCTGGAGTCTCCTTGTCAGTGGTGCTTTCTGATAGAAATGGGAGTACAGGGAATATTTAGTTAAAACAGGGCAATAGAAAAGTGTATTGGTAACTAGAAGTTATTAGGTAGGAATATAGTAAGAAAAGGGAATAACAATTGGTTGCTTAAATACTACACAATTCATTTGACATTGTTGGGTAAGTCAACATGCAGATAGTTGAAAAGAAAACTTACTTTGAACAAAGTCTGGACGGATGATTTTGTCGGGGAAGTTAGCATATATCTCATGACCAGGCCCTTTTATGTGCTGTGCAATTTTACTGCCAGCTTTCAGTACATAAAACTTTGTAATTTCTTTCCAAAAGCCAGTGCAAAAATAGGAGTCACCATGTTCATCAAGTCTTGCAGTAGCAACGATTGTAAATCCATGGTTTGTGTGTAGTATGACATCCGTGGAGCCTTCATCTATGTAAAGGGAAAAATTGTGCACTACATAATTTGTTGCATAGCAAGGGATATTCTGCAAAAAATGGTAGGATTGTTATAGAAGTTAACATGCAAATATGGGCTTAAATTGAAAGAACTATACAGCAGTTGAAATCGAAGGACAAAATCTATAATTAAATAGATAGGGTAAACATGATGTCATGGAAATATGAGAGTAATCGAAAGAATAATACATCATTAATTTGCCTAATATAGAAAGAAGAGGGGGGAAATCCCCTTTGACGTATATGGTGCATGTGGCACCTTTTATCCAAATAACAATATTTAGAATATGTTCAGGAAAGTAGGCCATGCCAACCGATTTAGGGTGAGATTGAACATATCGCGCGCGTCTTCAAGTTATCTGGTACGGTGAGATGGAATCTCTGACGGAGGTTGCAAAGTCCTGAAGTGTCGGCGCACTGTACATTATATGAATGAAAGAAAACCCTCAAATTATCTTGAATAAAAATGAATTCACAGCAATTTCCGCTGGGTGATTAAAGGAGGCAGATGAACTGGGATAAGAGATGAGATAATATCTCGTTAAATTAGTTACCTTGTTGTCCATGAGAAAGAACACTCAGTACGGTAGATTCCACAACCGAGCAGAGCTGGGTCGACCGCAAGCAGCATCGAGAAAGTCGATGGCAATAGATGGAGGCAAGCGGAAGTGGCGAAATGTGGTGGGCTTTGTCGGTAGCCTGGCGGTGGCTGCAGGCGTCGAGCTAAGTTTTTACCGCCGCGATAGGCGGTACCGTGGCATAGACGCGGAGGAGCTTGTGCAGGTATGAATGGGGAACGTATCAGAGGGGCCGAGGGGGTGGCGGGCGGGTGAGGGTTTTTGTGACATGGGGATGGTGAGGGTTTTCTTTTTTGTTTTTCGAATTGGGTGGTGAGGGTTTTCTGTCCCACAAAGAATTTTAGGGGCGACGGTTTGCTTGAGCGAACCGTGTGTGATTGATGCAGTTGGCAAAATGAAAGTCATTGCACATGGTTCCAATTTTGGGAACCGTGTGTGATTGACGTACTACCTCCATCCTGGTTTATTGGTCCCCCGTTGTAATTTTACCAAAATTTGGCGAAATATTTAACATAGTCAGACATAGATAAGAAGCGTACACGTGCATAAGCATAGTTCAACCATAAGTAGTACATAGTTCAACAGCATTAAGCATACTCAAGTGTACATATATATATATATATACTCAAGCGTTTGTGTCGTGCGCCACCCTGCGAAAATAATTCTGCTTGAAGGAGCCAACGGCCCATCCTCTTGCATGTTCCAGAACACTTAGATACGCGTCATGAAGCTTCTGGTTGCAAAATGGGCATCCATAGTCGCCGTTCCAGGTCCTAATACGCCTAATATGCATTCCCGCATAAAGCTCCCTTAGGCTTTGCCTGTTGTACCTCCTATGGACATCTTCATCCTCATTGTCCACATCGTCAGACAGCACCTATACAAATAGTAAAACAAATTTTGGCATCAAATCAATGATTACATGCCGTGAAGTAGGATTAGTAATTTATGGCTATTTATTTATGCATATCCAGATATTATGGTTCGATTTTTAAGCACAGTCGTCTATGCACACACCAATCTTGAAGAAAATAATGGCACAAAGATATGTAGGTCATTGAAAATCAATTGTCAAGCCCTGGCTAGGAATTATTAGCACGAACACTAACCCTAGTCGGATTACTAGCAGAAATCATTTGCACAGATGAAACAACTAATCACTTATCACTTGTACCATTCAAACAATCAATACACTACATGGATCGAATGAAACTTACTCAGATTTCATGGATTGGGAGAACATAACCATAGGATTTCTATTCCAAAAAGAGGGAGGCAGGAGTAACTAGAGAAACCCTATGATCTATTTTAACACATTAATGGGTATAGATGACTAACCAGCTGTCCGTCGTCATCGGAGTCGTCGCCGGAGTGGTCGTTGGAGTCGGTGTGGACGTCAGGGTGCAGCGATAACTTGCTGGCGGCGTTGACAACCTATGTCTCCATCTCCACGCCGTGCTCCGGTGCTTTAGCAGCCCCGGCGTCGCCACTCCCTCCGATGGGGCACTTCGGTGGCATCCTCATACACTGACGGCTTTAAGGATTGAGATCGGCGTCGAGGATGCAAGCGGAGAGAGAGAATTGTGTGTGCGTAGAGAGGATGGGGGGTGCGGCCGCCCCGGTGCACCATTAATATGGAGTAGTGGGAGAGAGGCGGGCGGCGGTCAAACCGATGGCTTGACTCCCGGGAAGCCTACGCACCGGACTGCTCGTATGCCTACGAGAATTTCACACAGCTACTCGTACGCCTCCCGATGACACTATCCAGCGAGCACGCCTCCATCAATTCACACACCGGCACGCACGCCTCCCCGTCTACCTGTGCGGCGGACGCGTCCCGTCAGCTCACGCCTGCTCGCATGGCACACGGGTCGCGTGGCGGCACGTATATTGTTTTTCTATTTGGATGATTAATGCTACCGATTTATTGCTTAACCAAAGCATGGCATATATCCATTGTTGGTCTAATGCTCACGGTTCGAATAAATAATCCATTTGAGATATTGGTTCCCAATTATTAATAATATCCCGTCTGTAATTACATCAAAACTGGTCTCAAATTTGACAAAAAAAGTACAATGCCACTTTGTATTGGTGTCCATATGACAACACGATAAGTTTCATGAACTTCAAATAAGTTTTGGATGTACTAGAATTTAAAAATCAAGATTCTCAATGTTTGAAATTTGTTGCACGGGGAGTAAACATGCACCTAGTGAGACACATGTGTTTTTGCAATCCATTGAGGTGCACTGTCACGTGTGCATGTAGCTCAAATTTGATTTTAGCACATTATACCCGTAAAAATCAATCAATGTACTAAAACGTCTTAATGATCTCTATGATTTTTTTTGAAATTAAAACATCCCTCCTTTGGTAACATGTATGTTCACTGCGGGATAATTAATTTAACATGCATCGTAGTTGTGGTAGATTCACGGTGTGTGTGTGGGTGTGTGCGTCTGGGGGTGGCAGGTGGCTCGCAGTACACTACGAGTTTTTTTTACTATGTACTGCAAGGCAACAGCCTCACAGTGCAGTACACTACGAGTTGTGAGACACCCTGTGGGTTAGTCATTTTGTTAGGCAGGCTGGTGCCACATCGGAGTCGTGAAATCCTTATTTAAAACATTACACAACCCTGTCATACATAAATGTTTTGGCCACATGCAGTCGATGGTTGTCCTACACGACACTCGATACTCGCGTGTGATGCTTTCTATGGGCCCGCGTGGTCATCGTCCATCACTTTGACGAACAGCCGGTAGTGAGATTAATTTGACAACCAAGGTAGAAGCTTTTTTGTTTGTGTTATGGTGGTATATAGCACGCGCCGAAGAGGTGGGAGGGGACTAGCATATATACTATACGTACGCATCTGTGAACAAGTACACCTCACTCAGTGTCGGGACTTTTTGGTTTCTGAGGCACGTGCCACATCAAAATTGTGAAATTGGTTATTCAAACATCACACAACACCTTTTTGGGCCACATGCATATCCTAGCTAGGACACTCACGTGTGACGCTTCCATCTGTGGGTCCATGAGGCCATCGTTGATGCATCCATGCATCACTTTTACATACATCAGGAGAGGTTAATTAATTTCACCATCGATGAGGATTCTTTTGGGTTGTGCAGATATTACGGCAGGAGCATATAGTATGTAGTGAAGAGGGGGAATGGGACCATCATATGTAGTATGCTTGATATGAACCTCGCTGTTTGTGGGTGCATGGTTTACGGTTTTTGAGGCATGTGGCACATCAATGTTGTGCATTTTGGGTATTCAACATATATATGTTTGGCCCACATGCAAAGCGGTGGTGGTTGTCCTCTCGCACCCACTTAAGCGGTTATCAGCGATATCGATGCTTTCCATTTGTGGGCCCGCTTGGTCCATCACTACTTTTTACCTGATGACAAGAGAGGTTAATTTGACTTAGGAGGGGATTGTTATTTTTTCTCTGGGATGACATGCATGATACAACTTGAGCACACACACATGCTTGTGTATGCATGAATCCCTCCCATCGAGTTGAAGTGGCTAGTACAACGACACATCATGAACCGAGCTCGCTCTATGTGGGGAGCTAGTGTACGATTTTTGACACATGCGCCACATCAATGTTGTGTATTCAAACATGCATGCATGCATCACCTCCATACATATGCATCCATTGGTTGCCCTCGAATGGTACACTCCCCTGCGTGGTTATCGGCGACAAGCCTATATATTCGTGGGCCCGTGTGGACATCCATGATCACCTGACCAATAATAAGATAGGTTACCATGGTGGATTCTTCATTTGGTTCATGTTATCATAGTATAGGTCATGGTGAGATTCACACCTAATTAAGTTTGAGCGCATATACTATGCATGCGTGAATCCCCGTCGTTGGCTAGAAGTGTGGTGTAACAAACATATTCATCGTCAACCTAACGCTCACCCAGTCTGCAGATTTCTAGTTCGAAATCACGGTGCCACATCAAAGTTGTTCCATTGTTACTCAAAAACACACCTCTCCATACATATGTTTGGGCCACCCGCATGCAGTGGTTGTCTTCGTGGACTAGCTACTTGCGTGATTATTGGTGAGCTAGACAATCTCCGGGGTCGCATGGACCACCATCACTTTGACCAACAACAAGAGAGAGGTTGTACAACCAAGGTGGATTATTCTTGGTCCATTTTACGATCCATCTTGGTGAAATATATGCCTCTCTGGCCCGCCGACTGAAAGTGTGTGGGGTGGGGGTTGCTACTTTGCAGTTTGCTAGGTGAACCTCGGTTGGGGGGAGCATGCATTCATAGCTTAGGATTCCCTTCATGGCAACACGAG
>NC_041384.1:360347201-360356955 GCF_002162155.2 Triticum dicoccoides | reverse complement strand
ACGAGGGAGGGGTGGCTGCTAGCTACTTCGCACTTTGGTAGAGTGAACCTCGGTTGGGGGGGCATGCATTCATAGCTTAGAATTCCCTTCATGCCGACACGAGGGAGGGGGCTGCTAGCTACTTTGCACTTTGCTAGGTGAACCTCGGTTGGGGGGGCATGCATTCATAGCTTAGGAATCACTTTGTGACGACACTAGGGAGGGGGTGATAACCCACAAGTATAGGGGATCGCAACAGTTTTGGAGGGTAGAGTATTCAACCCAAATTTATTGATTCGACACAAGGGGAGCCAAAGAATATTCTCAAGTATTAACAGTTGAATTGTCAATTCAACCGCACCTAAATGACTTAATATCTGCAGCAAAGTATTTAGTAGCAAAGTAATATGGAAGTAACGCATGCAGTGGCAAAAGCAATAGTATTGGTTTTGCAGTCATTGTAACAGTGGCAATGGAAAACTAACTAAGCAAAGATCAATATGTGAACATCTCGTAGGCATTGGATCAGTTATGGATAATTATGTCGGATGTGATTCCTCATGCAACAGTTATAACATAGGGTGACACAGAACTAGCTCCAGTTCATCAATGTAATGTAGGCATGTATTTCGAATATAGCCATACATGCTTATGGAAAAGAACTTGCATGACATCTTTTGTCCTACCCTCCCGTGGCACCGGGGTCCTATTGGAAACTAAGGGATATTAAGGCCTCCTTTTAATATAGTATCGGACCAAAGCATTAACACTTAGTGAATACATGAACTCCTCAAACTACGGTCATCACCGGGAGTGGTCCCGATTATTGTCACTTCAGGGTTACCGGTTCATAACACATAGTAGGTGACTATTAACTTGCAAAATAGGATCAAGAACTCACATATATTCATGGAAACATATTAGGTTCAGATCTGAAATCATGGCACTCGGGCCCTAGTGACAAGCATTAAGCATAGCAAAGTCATAGCAACATCAATCTCAGAACATAATGGATACTAGGGATCAAACCCTAACAAAAATAACTCGATTACATGACAAATCTCATCCAACCCATCACCGGCCAGCAAGCCTACGATGAAATTACTCAAGCACGGCGGTGAGCATCATGGAAGTGGTGATGCAAGAAGGTTGATGATGATGTTGGCGACAGATTCCCCTCTCCGAAGCCCCGAACGGGCTCTAGATCAGCCCTCCGGAGAGAGATTAAGGCTTGGTGGTGGCTCCGTATCGTAAAACGCGATGAATCCTTCCCTCTGATATTTTTCTCCCCGAACATGAATATATAGAGTTGGAGTGGACGTCGGTAGAACCTCAGGGGGCCCACGGGGCAAGGGGCGCGCCCCGGGGGGTGAGCGCGCCCTACGCCCTCGTGGACAGGGTGTGGGCCTGCTAGTGTCGATTCTTTCGCTAGTATTTTTTATAAATTTCAAAAATATTCTCCATGAAGTTTCGGGTCATTCTGAGAACTTTTATTTCTTCACAAAAATAACACCATGGCAATTTTGCTAAAAATAGCGTCAGTCCGGGTTAGCTCCATTCAAATCATGCAATTTAGAGTCCAAAACAAGGTCAAAAGTGTTTGGAAAAGTAGATACGATGGAGACGTATCAACTCCCCCAAGCTTAAACCTTTGCTTGTCCTCAAGCAATTCAGTTGACAAACTGAAAGTGATAAAGAAAACTTTTACAAACTCTGTTTGATCTTGTTGTTGTAAATATGTAAAGCCAGCATTCAAGTTTTCAGCGAAGATTATGAACTAACCATATTCACAATAACATTTAGGTCTCATGTTTACTCATATCAATAGCATAACCAACTGGCGAGCAATATTAGTAAATCTTGGATGACAACACTTTCTCAAAACAATCATAAATGATATAATAAGATGGTATCTCGCTAGCCCTTTTTGAGACTGGAAAACATAAATGCAGAGCACCTCCGAAGATCAAGGACTGACTAAACATTGTAATTCATGGTAAAAGAGATCCAGTCATAGTCATACTCAATGTAAACTAATAGTAATACATGCAATCCAAGTGGTTCTTTTTAATAAGAGGATG
The DNA here is from genome assembly GCF_002162155.2 of Triticum dicoccoides. NCBI lineage: Eukaryota > Viridiplantae > Streptophyta > Magnoliopsida > Poales > Poaceae > Triticum > Triticum dicoccoides. The sequence goes on along the minus strand of NC_041384.1, from coordinate 360,354,895 downwards.
ATGACTCAACATAAAAGTAAATAGATAGGCCCTTCGCAGAGGGAAGCAGGGTTTTGTAGAGGTGCCAGAGCTCGATTTTTGAAATAGAGATAAATAATATTTTGAGTGGTATACTTTCATTGTCAAAATAACAACCGAGAGATCTCGATATCTTCCATGCTACACACATTATAGGCGGTTCCCAAACAGAATGGTAAAGTTTATACTACCCCTACCACCAACAAACATCAAACCATGGATTGTCCGAATCAACGGGTGCCTCCAACTAATAACAATCCTGGGGGAGTTTTGTTTGCGATTACTTTGATTTGGATAGAGCATGGGACTGGGCATCCCGGTTACCAGCCATTTTCTCGTGAGTGACGAGTGGAGTCCACTCCTCTTAAGAATAGCCCTCCTACCCTGGAAGATATAGACAGCCCTAGTTGATACATGAGCTATTCGAGCATACAAAACATAATTTCATTTGAAGGTTTAGAGTTTGGCACATACAAATTTACTTGGAACGGTAGGTCGATACCGCATATAGGAAGGTATAGTGGACTCATATGGAATAACTTTTGGGGTTTATGGAAGTGGATGCACAAGCAGTATTCCCGCTTAGTACAAGTGAAGGCTAGAAAGAGACTGGGGAAGCAACCAGCTAGAGAGCGCCAACAGTCATGAACATGCATTAAAATTAACCAACACTGAGTGCAAGCATGAGTAGGATATAATTCACCATGAACATAAATATCGTGGAGGCTATGTTTATTTTGTTTCAATTACATGCGTGAACATGTGCCAAGTCAAGCCACCTGAATCGTTCAAAGGAGGATACCACCCTATCATACCACATAACAACCATTTTAATAGCATGTTGGCATGCAAGGTAAACCATTATAAACTACTAGCTAATTAAGAATGGCATGAGCAACTATAATCCCTAATTGTCATTGCAAACATGTTTCATTCATAATAGTCTAAATCAGGAATGATGAACTAATTATATTTACAAAAACAAGATAGGTCGAGTTCATACCATCTTTTCTCATCTCAATCAATTCATCATATATCGTCATTATTGCCTTTCACTTGCACAACTGAACGGTGTGGATAATAATAGTGCACATGCATTGGACTAAGCTGGAATCTGCAAGCATTCAATGCAAGGGAGAAGACAATATAATATCGGCTCTTGGTTAAATCAACAATAATGCATATGAGAGCCACTCAACATTTTCATCACAGTCTTCTCCTCTCGACCCCCAAAGAGAAGAAAAGAAACAAAACTATTTACAAGGGAAAGCTCCCAATAAGCAAAAGAAGAACGAGAAATATTTTTGGGTTTTCTTTTAATTACTACTACTACAAGCATGGAGAGTAAACTAGCTAAAAGCTACAACTAATTTTTTTGGTTTTTCTTAAGGTTTTTCAAACACAAAAGAAGAATGCTGGAAAAGAAATTAAAATAGCATGGATGATACAATGAAAAAGTATGAGCAGCGACAACTGGCATGAGTGTGTGAACATGAATGTAATGTCGCTGGGAAATACGTACTCCCCCAAGCTTAGGCTTTTGGCCTAAGTTGGTCTATGGCCACGGCTGGCCTGGCGGATATCTGAAGTTGTAACTAGGGTCGTACTGAGATGCAGCGGCTATTGCCTCATGAGCTGCAGCTTGGAGGTGAGCTGCCTCCGTCCTCCTATCATACTCGTTCGCCTCCTCCCTGGCTATAACATATCTCCCTTTTGTCTGAAAGTCAAAGAAAGCATGAGCAGGGAGAGCAACATGGACAGTGCGATGTCTGTCAAAGATTAGTCGGTATTGGAGGAACTTTTCATTCCTCTCAACAAACTAATGACGAACCATCGCATTATAATCTATGGGTATCTCAAGAAAATTAGCTACACGAGTTGCATAAATTCCACCAAACAAGTCTCCACTTAAACTATTAAGACGCAACCTACGTGCAACAGTAGCCCCCAAATTATATTGTTTATCACCCAATGCCGCACTCTTGAGGACACTAAGATCTGGAACGCACATGTGGCAAGCCTCATCTTTACCGTTAATGCATCTACCCATGAAGAGAGCAAAATAATGTATGGAAGGAAAATGAATGCTCCCTCTGGTAGCTTGTGTGATTTCCCTAGATTCCCCCACAGTAATACTAGCAAGAAAGTCTTTATATTCAGAATTGTGAGGTTCACTAACATTGCCCCAGTGCGGGAGTTTACAAGCAGTATTAAAATCTTCTAGGTCCATGGTATATGATTTATCATAAAGATCAAATAGAACAGTGTGAGAGTTGCGCGAGGATGTAAATTTAAACCTTCTCACAAAGGAATCAGTTAGGTAGCGGTATTGCGGGCCCATATCTGACACGAAGCCCTAAAGATCAGCATTACACATGTACGCGTCAAATTCTTCCTTGATGCCTGCATGGGTCATAAACTCCTCTGACGGCCATTCACAAGGCCGCACTTGAGCTTCCCTCGGTAGTTCATAGTCCGGCTCGGGTATAGCGAGCCTAGGTGCCTTCTTTCTTGAGGAACCACCTTGGTACATTTTCCTAAACATATTTCTTCCTCTGAAAAATTTCTGAAATTTTTAGTAACTCAAAATGAAAGTGAACCAAACTCAGCAAGATTGATAGCAACTACTCCCACAAGTGCCTAGAGGCCATATCATGGAATCAAACTACTTTTGACCACATAAATTTGACATGCAAGCTCAAGAACAGGGTCACCTAAGCAGCAAAAATTTGCAATAAATAAAGCACTAGAACAAAAACTAATTGGACATTGGAGGAGTCACATAGCAAAGAACAATCCCCCAAAGTAGTTTTGTGAATGGAGCTTTGAGCAGGGAGATCGAGAATGGCAGCAAGATGAGCTAGAATTCGTGTTTGAGCTGGTGGATGATTTTTTATGGAGGAAGATGAAGTGTGTGGGTGCAAGAATAAGTGGACGGGGCCCACGTGGGGTCCATGAGGCAGTGGGCGCGCCCTCACCCCTCGTGGGCACATGGTGGGTCCCCCTGGTGTGTTCTCAGTGCCAAATATTCTTAAATATTCTCGAAAAAAACATATTAAATTTTTAGGACATTTGGAGAACTTTTATTTTTGGGGTACTTTTTATTGCAAGGATAATTCAGAAAACAGACAGAAAATACTATTTTTCTTTATTTAATCTAAATAACAGAAAGTAAAAAGAGGGTATAGAGGGTTGTGCTTTCTAACTTCATCCATCTCATGCTCATCAAAAGGAATCCACTAACAAGGTTGATCAAGTCTTGTTAACAAACTCTTTTCGAATAACGTGAAACCAGAGAATTTCGAATAATACTAGGTTACCTCAACGGGGATATGCATGTCCCCAACAATAAGAATATCATATTTCTTCTTGACAGTACGGAGAGGAAATTCAAAACCTCCAATAGTAATCGTTGAAGTTTTTCCAATAGAATTAACATTGTGGACTTGAGGTTGTTTCCTTGAAAAGTGCATCGTATGCTCATTACCATTAACATGAAAAGTGACATTGCCTTTGTTGCAATCAATAATAGCCCCTGCAGTAGTCAAAAAGGGTCTACCAAGAATAATAGACATACTATCGTCCTCAGGAATATCAAGAATAACAAAGTCCGTTAGAATAGTAACGTTTGCAACCACAACAGGCACATCCTCACAAATAACGACATGCATAGCAGTTGATTTATCAGCCATTTGCAAAGATATTTCAGTAGGTGTCAACTTATTCAAATCAAGTCTACGTTATAAATAGAGAGGCACAACACTAACACCGGCTCCAAGATCACATAAAGCAGTTTTAACATAGTTTCTTTCAATGGAGCAAGGTATAGTTGGTACTCCTAGATATCCTAGTTTCTTAGGTATTCCACCCTTAAAAGTATAAGTAGCAAGCATGGTGGAAATTTCAGCTTCCTGTATCTTTCTTTTATTTGTAACAATATCTTTCATATACTTAGCATAAGGATTCATTTTAAGCATATCAGTCAAACGCATACTCAAAAAGATAGGTCTAATCATTTCAGCAAAGCGCTCAAAATCCTCATCACCCTTTTTCTTGGATGGTTTAGGAGGAAAAGGCATGGGTTTCTGAACCCATGGTTCTCTTTCTTTACCGTGCTTCCTAGCAACAAAGTCTCTCTTATCATAACGTTGATTCTTTGATTGTGGGTTATCAAGATCAACAACAGGTTCAATATCTACATCATTGTCATTGCTAGGTTGAGCATCAACAAGAACATCATCATTAAATTATCCCTAGGTTCATGTTCATTACCAGATTGTGTTTCAGCATCAGAAATAGAAATATCATTGGGATTCTCAAGTGTGTCAACAACAGGTTCACTAGAAGCATGCAAAGTCCTATCATTTTTCTTTTTCATCTTCTTAGAAGGACTAGGTGCATCAAAATTAGATCTGTGAGAATCCTGCTCAATTCTCTTAGGGTCGCCCTCAGGATACAAAGGTTCCTGAGTCATTTTACCCCATCTAGTCATAACTCTAGCAGCATTATCATTTTTCTTATTATTTAATTCATTGAGCAAATCATTTTGAGCTTTAAGTACTTGTTCTATTTGAGTGGTAACCATAGAAGCATGTTTACTAATAGGTTTAAGTTCACCTTTAACTCTAGACATATAATCACTCAACTGTTCAATCATATAAGCATTACGTTTCAGTTGTCTACCAACATAAGGATTGAAGTTTTCTTGTTTAACAATAAAAATATCAAACTCATCTAAGCATTGGCTAGCAGACTTATTACGAGGAATATCACCTTCATTAAATCTATAGAGGGAATTTACCTTTACTACCCGTGTCTTGTTATCAAGACCATTTATTTCTTCAATAGGTGGTAAATTCTTAACATCTTCAGCTTTAATACCTTTTTCTTTCATAGATTTCTTTGCCTCTTGCATATCTTTGGGACTGAGAAATAGAATACCCCTTTTCTTCGGAGTTGGCTTATGAGTTGGTTCAGGAAGTGTCCAATCATTTTCATTACTCAACATATTGTTCAATAGCAATTCATCTTGGTCAACCGTTCTTTCCCTGAAAACACAACCAGCACAACTATCTAGGTGGTCTCTGGAAGCATCGGTTAGTCCATTATAAAAGATATCAAGTATTTCATTTTTCTTGAGAGGATGATCTAGTAAAGCATTAAGTAATCGGAGAAGCCTCCCCCAAGCTTGTGGGAGACTCTCTTCTTCAATTTGCACAAAATTATATATTTCCCTTAAGGCAGCTTGTTTCTCATGAGCGGGGAAATATTTAGCAGAGAAGTAATAAATCATATCCTGGGGACTACGCACACAACCAGGATCAAGAGTATTAAACCATGTTTTAGCATCACCCTTTAATGAGAACAGAAACGACTTAAGGATAAAGTAATAGCGAGTTTTCTCATCATTAGTGAACAGGGTGGCTATATCATTTAATTTAGTAAGATGTGCCACAACAGTTTGAGATTCATAGCCATAAAAAGGATCATATTCAACCAAAGTAATTAACTCAGGATCGACAGAGAAATCATTATCCTTATCGGAAATACAGATAGGTGAAGTAGCAAAAGCAGGGTCATGTTTCATTCTATTATTCAAGGATTTTTCTTTCAGCTTAGCTAACAGTTTCTTAAGATCATATCTATCATTGCAAGCTAAAAAGCCTCTAGAAGTTTCTTCATCCATGATATAACCCTCAGGCACAATAGGCAATTCATATATGGGGGAGAATCTTCGTCATCACTTTCATCAATATTATCAGTTTCAATAATTTCATTCTCTCTAACCCTAGCAAGTTGTTCATCAAGAAATTCACCTAGTGGCACAGTATTATCAAGCATAGAAGTAGTTTCATCATAAGCATCATGCAAAGCAGAAGTGGCATCATCGATAACATGCGACATATCAGAATGAATAGCAGGAGTAGATGCCGCAAGTTTACTCATAACAGAAGATGAATCAAGTGCAGAGCTATATGGCAGTTCCTTACCTCCCCTCATAGTTGAGGGAAAAATCTTGGTTCTTTCATCTTTCAAGTTCCTCATAGTGATCAACAGATATAAATCCCATGTGACTCAAAGAATAGAGCTATGCTCCCGGGCAACGGCGCCAGAAAATAGTCTTGATAACCCACAAGTAAAGGGATCGCAAACAGTTTTCGAGGGTAGAGTATTCAACCCAAATTTATTGATTCGACACAAGGGGAGCCAAAGAATAATCTCAAGTATTAACAGTTGAGTTTTCAATTCAACCGCACCTAAAAGACTTAATATCTGCAGAAAAATATTTAGTAGCAAAGTAATATGGAAGTAATGACAGCAGTGGCAAAAGTAATAGTATTGGTTTTGTAGTGATTGTAACAGTGACAACGGAAAAGTAACTAAGCAAAGATAAATATGTGAAAATCTCGTAGGCATTGGATCATTGATGGATAATTATGTCGGATGTGATTCCTCATGCAACAGTTATAACATAGGGTGACACAGAACTAGCTCCAGTTCATCAATGTAATGTAGGCATGTATTCTGAATATAGTCATACGTGCTTATGGAAAATAACTTGCATGGCATCTTTTGTCCTACCCTCCCGTGGCAGCAGGGTCCTATTGGAAACTAAGGGATATTAAGCCCTCCTTTTAATAGAGTACCGTACCAAAGCATTAACACTTAGTGAATAACTGAACTCCTCAAACTATGGTCATCACCGGGAGTGGTCCCAATTATTGCCACTTCGGTGTTACCGGATCATAACACATAGTAGGTGATTATTAACTTGCAAAATAGGATCAAGAACTCACATATATTCATGGAAACATAATAGGTTTATATCTGAAATCATAGCACTCGGGCCCTAGTGACAAGCATTAAGCATAGCAAAGACATAGCAACATCAATCTTAGAACATAATGGATACCAGGGATCAAACCCTAACAAAACTAACTCGATTACATGATAAATCTCATCCAACCTATCACCATCCAGCAAGCCTACGATGAAATTACTCACGCATGACGGTGAACATCATGAAATTGGTGATGGAGGAAGCTTGATGATGACGATGGTGATGGATTCCCCTCTCCGGAGCCCCGAACGGACTCCAGGTCAGCCCTCCAGAGAGAGATTAGGGCTTGGCGGTGGCTCCGTACCGTAAAATGTGATGAATCCTTCTCTCTAATTTTTTTCTCCCCGAACGTGAATATATATAGTTGGAGTTGATGTTGGTAGAGCCTCAGGGGACCCACGAAGCAAGGGGCGCGCCCCGGGGGGTGGGCACGCCCTCCACCCTCGTGGACAGGGTGTGGGCCCCCTGGTGTTGATTCTTTCACCAGTATTTTTTTATAAATTCCAAAAATATTCTCCGTGAAGTTTCAGGTCATTCCGAGAACTTTTATTTCTCCACAAAAATAACACCATGGCAATTCTGCTGAAAATAGCGTCAGTCTGGGTTAGTTCCATTCAAATCATGCAAGATAGAGTCCAAAACAAGGTCAAATGTGTTTGGAAAAGTAGATACGATGGAGACGTATCACGGGGCTGCTAGCTACTTCACACTTTGCTAGGTGAACCTCGGTTGGGGGGCATGCATTCATATCTTAGGATTCCCTTCATGCTAACACGAGGGAGGGGGGCTGCTAGCTACTTCGCACTTTGCTAGGGTGAACCTCGGTTGGGGGGAT